>NC_056739.1:905641032-905728532 GCF_019279795.1 Protopterus annectens
AGCACCACTCTGCAGGACCACAAGGAGCTTGGCTGAGTAGTAACAAGCGCAAAAACTGCGCCAAAGTGGGTTTTATACAGGGGGACTTGAAAGAGCTAGAAATTGGCCCAAAATGGCCAATAGACTACCAGATTCTTGTGCTGGCAACACTCCTCCAGGGATAGATAGGCTGCTCCAAGCTCCCCACTGCCACTGGTGAACAAAGAAGCCTCCCTTTATCCAAGAAAGGAAATGGGCAACACAGGAACTTTCCAAAAGTCCAGAATACAGCAAAGCCTGTATTTGGACTACTCTAGGTCAGGAAAGACAGGAAACAAGGAAAAATGTTTTTTTCTTTTTTGCAACAAACAGCAGGAAAATGCAATAAATATGTAACACAGGCTAGCGCACTTGAGTGTGTAGCCTCAACAGGTAAATGCAACAAACAGGACAAACTTTAAATTACAAGCGTAAAAGCATGCTAAAGCTGGCTTTAAAGCAGGGGGTTAGAAAGAGATAGGAAATGGCCCAAAACGGCCAATAAGCTACAGGTCACTGGGCTGGAACCACTCCTCAAGGGACAGATAGGCTTCTCAGAGCTCCCCACTCTCACTGGTGAACAAAGAGGCTTCCCCCTATCCAAATAAGGATATGGGCAACACAGGAACTATGACACAGCTCAGAGATCAGCAATACCTGAAGACTGGACTATTCTAGTTCAGTAAAGGTGGGAAACAAGAATTTTTTTTTTTTTTTTTTTTTACAAAGTAGCAGAAATTAGGTACAGAAACACAGTAAATGCTTTAATTCGGCTAGCGCACTTGAGTGTGTAGCCTACCAGTTAAACTAAGCAAAAACAAACTTTAAAAGTGCAAAAAAACCTCAGAAATACAGGCAGGAATGCAATAAAACGTGTTAAAACAAGCTCAAAAGGTACAGGCTCATTTTAGCAGTTGTTGCTTTAAACTGAATGTTAAAGCAAGTTCGAAAGGTACAGTTCATTAATGGGTGCAGATAAGCTCAGAAGGTACTCTTCTAAGCAACATTGATAACATAAGATTAATTAGTATTAATGTAGTTAACTCGCAGGCTCACTTTTCCGTGTTTGGCTGGTAGAATAAAAATTGTAGAGCAAACAAGCAAGGATTCATTGTTACAGGCAAAACGCAGTAAAAAAATATGAAATGTAATAACTAAGGTAACAATCGCTTGTAGATAATTACATGGCAGGCACACAGAATGCAGGATGCTAGGAGCTACAGCCCTGCTAGTTTACTTTGGCTAATGGCGCCCATTTCCCATGATGGCTAGGTAAACTCAGAATGGGCACACAGCAGGAAAGAGGCTGTACTTTGTAAGATCTAGGCAGTGTAGCATGAAAGGAAATTTAGTGAAAGTGAGTAAAAAGATGGGTATTGAACCTTGAGGCAAGACCTTGCAGCAAAAACCTATATGTGACCCTAGTACAGCATGTCAGTGCCAGTACCTATGTTTGTCCCAAATCCAGTAGAGCTGATTATTAGGACAGTTTGTTAGGAATACTGTGTAGGGTTTTGGTCTTTAGTAGAAAATAGCTGAGGTAGAGTTTAAGAACTGCCTGGGTATGAGGGGAGGAGTTCTATGTGCTAGCATCCCAGTTGGTGTGCAGGCCACTATACTGCCTAAGCTGGTGGATTTACAATGATTAAGCAAAGTTCACAGTAAGTAAGGTGGGTAATATATTTTGCAGAGATTCATAAGAATCAACTGGCTGGTTGCTTAGGTCACAGTCTTGCAGTACAGAAATGGAGATTCTTGGGCATCCAGTTTAGGTGGGGAGTACCCGCTGTTGAAAGAGTACAAGGAATCTGCAGAGATTCGTAAGTATCAACTGGCTGGTTGCGTAGGTCACAGTCATGCAGTACAGAGATGAGGATTCTTGGGCATCCACTTCAGGTGGGGAGAAATCGCAGTTGACAGAGTACAGGGAAGTGGCAAGCACACCGATCGCAGGATACCAGGAGCTACAGCCCTGCTAGTTTATTTTTGAAAAAAAAAGTAAAGAAATCATTGGAGCAAAGGTCCACTGGTGGATGCGATGGTGGCAGTGGCAACCACTAATTGTTGGAGGAAAGTTCCTTAGTCCATTCCCCCAACAGGGAGTCTAGGGCTATGGAGTGGTTTGGGATGTGGACTTGTGCTTCAATGATTCTTGCACTTGGAGAGCTGAATTACTTAGCCCATGTCATCAGATTTCAGAGAGATCTGACCAAGGAGCTTTCCAAGTCTCTGTCGTGTAGCCTGTCTGTTGATGATCAGAAGACTGTGGACTCCTAGCTTTCTACCCTTCAGTCTACTTTTAACAGAGCCATGTGACTGCTTTCTAATGCAGTTGATGGCATGGTTAGAACAGCGGGCACCAGCATCATATGCATCAGCATGCCTGGATGTGTTTTTGTAATTTTGCAGAAAGCTTTATGACTTCCTTATTCAGTTGACCCCCTTTGATGCTCCACTGTATTTAGACCAAAAGTAAAAGACATGCTAACCAGGACTCAGCAAGATGGTAAGATTCCCTGTTTGCAGTAGGAATCCATTTTTCCATCCCTCAGAGAACATTCTGTAGAAATCAGAGGGCTGGAAAGAGTTGTCCTGGAAATCACAGAGCTCTTAGTCATGACAGTCCTGGTCCCATGGCAGACAAGGAGATAACAACAATGGACAGCAGACCTTATAACGAGGGCTTTTGAGGTCCATTTACTAAGAAGTCTTTTCAGTGCCCATGAACAGTTGCCCAACTGCTGCACTCTGGTGGAAGTCAGGGAACATTTATCTGTGCACCCACAAGCCTTTCCCGTTCTCCTGTAAAGAAGAAAAAAATTTCTAGATGTTCCACCCAGTTAATGAGAACTTACAGCAGCAAAAATTTCCAAGCTGCTAGAAAAAGAGTCAACCATATAATCCTAGAAGACCAGCTAGAGTCCAGAGTCTAGTCGAGGTTCTTTTTAGCACCCAAGAAAACAGGGAACCTCAGATCCATCTTGGACTTGAGTGATGTAAACCAATATGTGAAGCAGACATAATTCTGGATGGTCACAATTCATTCCGTTTTGCCTCTTATTAGAAAGGACAATTGGATATGCTCCATAGTTCTCAAGGATACATACTATCCTGTCAAAATAAAGCTGCACTCAAGGAGATTCCATCATTTCTGGCTGGGGACCAACCATTATCAATTCAGAGCCCTAACATTTGGTCTCATCACAGCCCCTAGGGTGTTTACTAAGATGATGGCAGTGGCTTCTTGACCTGCTAGGGATCCAAGTTTTCCCATGTCTCGATGATTGGCTCCTAAATGCTACCTCCAGCGAACTGCTATTGAAACATTTGAACCTTTTACTCCACCTAGCAAGATCTAGGGATCACAATCGATCTTTCCAAAAGTCATCTTACCCCAAAGGACCAAATATAATTTATCGGATGCCACCTTAATTCAGATCTACAGATCACCAAACTTCCCCACTCCAGAGTGATCTCACTGCACCTCACAGCTATGCAAGTATTCCATTACCCTTCTCCTCCAGCAAGGCTGATTCTTCATTTGTTAGGTCTAATGGCCTCTACATTCTTAATGGTTCCACTAGCCAGATTTTACTTGAAAGTACTTTACTGGAATCTAGCTGTGAAATGGTCTCAAAACTTGCATCCATTACATATAAACATTTGTGTCACTCAAATCTGCAGACAGCACATGTCCTGTTGTATAAAATCTCCTTCAGTGACAGAAGGACATCCATTCCAAATGAATCCACCTGTGGCTGTAGTGACCATAGACACATCCCTTCTAGGGTGGGGAGGGGCATTTTGAAGGGAAGACAACCCAAGGTACTAGGTCACCCACACAGGCTAACCTTCACATCAGCATCTTGGAGACAAGGGCAGTCCTCCTAAAGTTGCAGGCATTTCAGGATGCCTTCTCCAAGGGTATGATTTCTATATAGTCAGACAACATGTTGGTAGTCTGGTACATCAGCAAACAGTGAAGAACATGTTCCAGTTCTCCAGGTTGAGAAGTCATGAGAGTTTGGCAGTGGGTGATGTCTTTTCATCATTTTCTGATTGCAGTGAATATGTGGAATGTCCAATGCGCTAGTGGACAAATTGAGTATGATGATCTTAATGCTTCATGAGTGGCCTCTCAATCAAGCAGTCACCACCTTGATTTTCCATTGCTGAGGCCAACTTTGCTGTGCTCTCTCTGCATCTTACAAAACAACAAATGCAACACATACTTCACCGTGATCCCCTCACAGAGACAGTCAGCAATGGATGCACTAGTCTGCAGTTGACCCCCAGGTCCCCTCCATGCTTTGTCCCCATTGCCGTTAATGAACAAATCATACAGAAAGCAAGAATGTCCAAGGCCAGCATGATCCTCATTGCCTACTTCTGGTTTCTCTTCCTCTGGCATCCACCATATATGTTGGATCAGCATTTTCTTGCAGGCCTCACAATCTGTTTTTCACAAAGATGAACTTTCCTTGAACACTAATGCATCTTTCCATTCCAAAGTGGCATCTGAAGCCAGTTTAAACCAGTCTATAAACCTACCAGTCTTTTTCCCTAAATTTTCAAACAAAGGTGAACACATTTTACATATGCTGGATGTTCATCGTCAGCCTGGGTTGTGTCTTCATAGGACCATGCCATTCAGAAAGTCTGATCAATTGTATGTTGCTTTCTCAAAGCCCAAATTAGGTAAAGCAGTTACTAAGGTTACTCTTTCTAGATGGTTATCAGACTGCATTTCTTTCATTTACAGTAAAAGGGGCTTGTCTCTACAAACTAAACCTAAAGCTTATTCTGCAAGGGTAATGGCCACATCAGCAGCCTTTTCTAGTAAACTTCCCATTAATGGTATTCATGCTGCAGCAACCTGGTCAACAGTTCACACCTTTGTAGCTCACTACAAACTGGATGTACAATCCAGATCACGTTGTTTTGATTCCACCATTCTCAGAAATGTCCTTCCTTGATACCTCCCAGGTATAACAACTTGGGAATCTGCCCCATAGTTGGATCAGACAAAAGTAGACAACATTGGATACAAAAGTTATGCAGTTAATATAAAACTAGATCCATGTTGTCTGATTTTCATCTGATTCAACTTCCCTCTCTCCTACTCCTTTCAAATTGTCAGAAATAAGCATCTGGTGACCGGCAATTTTCTAGCACACCCTGTCTGTGAGCAGCTGTTTTTGACTGCCTTCCAGTCCTACCAAGTTTTCCTGTATACCAGATTTAATTTTGAACAGGACTGATATATAGATATATTATCTGATTAGGGAAAACTCGATGTGAGGTACTGAGGTAGAGTAGAGGGAATTATGGGTAGGAGAGGAGACAGAGCCCTGGAAACAAGAAGCTTCTTAGTTGGTGCCGAGGTTGGATCCAGTCAGATCTGACAACCCACAGTTGAACTGGATGAAAATCAGACAGCATGTATCTATTGTTTTTGGTCAGTACGTAACCGTTGTTTTCATTTTATCCCATTCACTAGCTATCTCTTCTGTAGAACTTTCTATTTTCCGTAATAATCATTTCCACTACCCTTTCCTTAAAGGCTTCTCTTTTTGGCTAGTAAGTAGAAAGGTGCCAGTGTCGCATTTTTACTTCAATTTCCTGTATCTTTATCTTAGTTTTTATTGGTGCTTGATGTGAAAGTTCTTTGATGTGTGTCAAAACTTTCAATTAAATACAACTGTCAAATGTAACTTCTATCCATTCTAGGCCGGTTATTGTACCTTAGGGAATAATGTGTAAGTTATTTCTGATTTCCTACTGCTGAATTCACATCTTCTATACCAAAATGTTTTCATGTAATTGTTCAGAAATGTACCCTCTTTTGTTACATTGTCCTTTGTAGGTTCCACTTATACACCCTCACTATTGCAAACCGAGCTCCATTCTCCACCCATAAATAACATTATCTGCAAGAAAGCTTATTATTTCTACCCATTTTTTTAAGCTCCATAATATAAGTTTTTAGTGAAGTATAGATACATGCAAGTGTAATCCTCATTCTTTGCCAGTAGCGACTTGCTGCCACAGATCTACCATTATTGTCTTTTTCCCTCTTCTATCATGATTGGAGCCCATGTAACATTCAGTATTATTACTGTCCTTTTCTTTTGTCTCGGATATCTTGCTAAATCTCCATCCTGAAATCCTATGTTTGTCAAATTCACATTTATATCTCAATGTGTCTCCTGCAGCATTATTTGCTCCCTACATTTCTTAATATATTCTGATACTGTTTTTTTTTTTTGTCTATGCCTATAAGACCATTTATAGTCTATTATAACATGGACAGAGTAGCCAGTATAATAGAAAGTTATTAGTCCCACCCATTATACATGGCAGTTGTTTTGAATGTGTATTTCTAGCTTTTGGCTTACATGGACATACTAATATTTGACAGGCTCATTGTTTAGGCAGTTGTTTCTTCTCATCTCTGTTTGTACCTTTGCCTCATTTTCATGACATTTTGCTTCAGTGAAACCACTCGTAGTAAACTTAATACATTTTCAAAACCGCATCTTCTTTTAACTTAAAACAAATGTGCAAAACTATTTACATCTCCAACAAATGACATTTAACATTATACATAGGAGCAGTTGTCCCAAATTAATGTCTGCATCTACAGGCACTGCCTAATCTAAAATTAAGGCCAACCATGCTAAAGCCTGTGTTCCCATTTACACTAATTGCTATCTATTCTGTTATCTCTATTCCCCTCCCTGTTGTGCAAAATAGCTTGCATGCTTTCAGAAAACATTTAATGTTTTGCACTAAGAAAAAATAACACTAGCTACCTGTAATAAATAAACTAAATTGTGCACTCTTCTAATAAATGCATTTAAGTAATTATTTCTCATTCACTTCCTACAGCTTCAAACTTTATTCTTCTTTGAGTTGCTTGATACTGTACCTTTAAGTGTTGCATTTCCCCAAGCAAAGAGTGCTCAGAACTCCCAAGATTAATTGCGTGCACCTGCAGCCAGCTTGTCTCTATGTAAAAGCAGTCGCCAATGAGAAAAAAAAAAACTGCAAACAACTTTGCAGATGCATGAAAGAATATTTTGTGAATTTCATTAGAACACACTCTACAGATCCCCCTTGTCAGCTGGCTGCAACTGCAGTTTCTTATGTCCCACTATGAGCCTTTGTTAATGGGAAAAACATGTAATAATTTTGAAAATGAAAGAAACCTAGCATTTTCCATTCCTATCATTTTGCCTTTTTCTTTCAAGGCTAGTTTCTTAAAAATGTCTACATCATAAACCATGGACATTAATATGGACACTGTCCCTTTTGAAAACAGGAAATTACTGTCTTAATTTTACATATATCAGTAGACGTTTGCACTCTACTAGAGCTGCCCAAGATCACAAAATTATATTAACTTTAACTTGCATCTGACCAGTTCTTCTTATCTTGTTACTGTATAAAGCCTTTACATTTTACAATGAAAAAAAATAACTTGTTTGCTTTAATATCTTTAATGTGTGTGTGTGTATGTATGTATGTATGTATATATATATATATATATATATATATATATATATATATATATATATAGGGTCTTCTTCATAACATTGAAATTTCATAACATTCAGACCAAAATATTGAAAACCCAAAACATTGAAAATTCAGAACATTGAAAGTGTGCTTCATAACATTGAAAACTACAATGCATGTATAAATAACGGTTACCTGTCAAATGATCAAATGATTATAACATCTAAACTCAAAATATCAAGACCATAACATCTAAACCTCAAAACATCTAAAAGTCATAACATTGAATCTCAAAACATTGCAAACAACAAAGCAACTATAAATAAAATCCCACACAGTGTACTATGTTTCTGCAGGGGTAAAAGCCCCCCTGCACCCCCCTCACACCCTCCGTAAATTAAATATGCCAACTCTGAGATCGCACTACAGTGGGGTTAGGAAGTTAACCTTTTCCCCCACTGTAGTGCGATCTTGGAGTTGGTATATTTAATTTATGGGGGGGGCAGAGCCCCCCACTTGGGGGGTGCAAGGCGGGCTTGCCCCCCTGCAGAAACATAGTACAAAGTGTGTGGGATGTTATTTATAGTTGCTTTGTAGTTTTCAATGTTTTGAGATTCGATGTTATGACTTTTAGATGTTTTGAGGTTTACATGTTATGGTCTTGATGTTTTGAGTATAGATGTTACGAAGAGTAGATGTTTTGATAGGTAATCATAAATAACATCCTCTCAACCTGTAGCAACACGTAACTAACAAACAGGTTAGGAAATTAACTTTTTTCCACTGTAGTGCGATCTTGGAGTTGGTATATTTGAACTTACTTGGGGTGTGGGGGTGCACGGGGGCTTGCCCCCCTGCAGAAATGTAGTAGAAAGTGCGTTTGTTAGGTAGTTGTTGTAAGTATAGGTGATGATATTTACTTTTGCAATGTAGTTTTCAATGTTATAAAGCACACTTTCAGTGTTCTGAGATTTCAATGTTTTGGGTTTTCAGTGTTTTGAATTTTCGATGTTTTGGTTTCAGTGTTATGAAATTTCAGTGTTATGAAGTAGACCCATATACATATATATATATATATATATATATATATAAATATATATATATATATATATATATATATATATATATGTATTTATTTATATATATATATATATACATATATATATATATATATATATATATATATATATATATTACATATATATGTATATATATATATATATATATATATAGAGAGAGAGAGAGAGCAGTCAGTACTAAGACTCTCCTTGCCTCACATTTAAAATATTCCTCATTGCAAGCTATGCAAAATTGGTTTACAATATAACATGCAATTTACATTAATAATTTTATACAGATATTAATAGGAACAGAAACAGTTTTATTTAGTTATTTTATCATTCCCTTCAGTGTCATTCTAAGCATTACTTATGTAAATTGGCATATATGCTTTACACTTCACACACAGGTTAAAGTAAAAAATTCCAGTCTTTCTCAAATACTTTTTCTTGAAAAGATGCATTTCACAAGTCTGTTTCTTTATTCATTTATATTGATGCTTTACAATGTCACATTTGTTCATTAATTTCCCATTGTTGCTGGTCTTGCTGACTTTCCCTGTCTCCAGATGTTAGTCTCTGGTTCAAGTCTAAAGTACTGCTGATTCTTCTAGTCAGCTCCTGTGTTTTGTTTCTGTCTCTCAAATATTTTCCTTTTGCACACTGGAAAAGGTTTCACTGGTAAAGTCTCTCTTTTTTTTTCCCCAAACACCTTTATTGAATGATCACTTGTGACATAGGCAAATTTACATTCATATTAAAGTAATCAAACTATATTAACATAACAAACATTATACTTAACATATATTGCTATATGTCATATAACCTAAGCAATAGTACTTAATTTTTTCAAACATCTGTATTAAACCATCACTTACTACATAGGCAATCATATTCTGTTTGAGCTTTTTGTCACAAGAGTCATAGTTAGAGCCCTGTTCTGCTTTATGGCTCACTCTTTGTTGGAAAAACTTATTTATATCTTCCTTAGCCTGCACTTTATACAAAAGGTAAATAAATAAGTGGGGTACTTATAGAAGAAAGATGATGTGTTCACTTGCTTTTTGTTTTATCTGTTTTGTAGTTTATGATATAATGTTTTGTTTGGTTAAACTTTAACCGTTAAAGTCCTTACTATAAAATTTAAATTTTGTGTTTGCTTAGGTAGTAAATCTGACTATAACTAAACACCTTTTTTTTTTTTTCTTTTTTGTCTAGGATCCGGGTTGGATGCCACAGGCTTATCAACCATCATATATTTACAAACCTCATCCTGGTGTTCATTATGCTTAGCAGTGCTTCTTTAGCAGCAGAAGATCCCATCCGCAGTCATTCCTTTCGCAATATTGTAAGCATGTTGGGATGTTACTATACTAATAAACTTAGAATAACTAAGCAATAGAGTTGCTGAAACTTATTTAGAAGTGTATCCAGAGAAGCTGGCATATTCTTCTCTAATGAAGCAGTAGAATTCATATTCCTCACTAAGGAAACTGCAGAATCTTAGACTTTCAAAAATAAATCTTATAAATTGCAAGCTGAAAATAGCTAGGCCAGATTCATTAGTGCCTACACTAAGTGTACACCATTCTGAATGAATAGACAACATAACTCCCACCTTCTTCCTCCTAATTTTAATTTTCCAACTGATTTTCTTGCAACCTTAAGTATCGAGGGAGATTCGTACAGGTTACCTCAATGTGTAGTCTATGTCTACATTCAGTATAATATTTCTGAGTGAATAGATAGCACAAAACATGTGATAGGGATAATGTTAAATACAGACAGTGTACACTTACTTAGTATATAGGCAGTCATGAATTCAACCCATTCTGTAAAATTGTCTAATTGATTTTGATGTTGTTTTTATAATAAATTTGAATCTGACTTTCAGGACTTTCACTAATAGGTTCTGTAACATTTATATGTTTGGGATGGCATGAATAATGAAATGGGTTCCAGGTGTATGTAGTGGCTTCATTAGCTTGTATTTTAGACTGTATAATGATATTGATTTATCATCTTGCATAATCAATAAACCAGTAACATTCTGACCAACATCAAATTTTAATGTGACTTCCTTATTCACAAATGAATAGTGGTTACCAAACTTTTTCAATTCTCGGCTCCCTTACTGAATCTAGGTTTTCCCAGTGTGCTCCCCCCCCTCAAATTCTAACAAGTATCTTTGCGAAATAGCTATTTTTTTTTTAATTAAAAGGGTTTTTTAGGTAAAAATAAATAACACACGTATTTAAGATCACAAAAAAATGTAATTGAACAAATTAATAACACACGTATTTGAGATCACAAAAGAAATGTAATTGAACAAATTCAACTAATTATAATTAGTGGGATGGATGAGCATGTTGATCACTGCACATTTTGTCAAATCTTGGAATCAAACTGGACACAGCCACCCTCATTTCCTTCTCCATATTAATTTTCACTCGATACTTAGTTTTTATCACAGAAAACCCAGCTTCGCACAAATAAGTCGCAAATGGAATTAAATTCTCTGAGCTTTTGGGATATTCATCTTTTACAGATATCCAAAATTCAGTTAATTTCATGCTGCTAAATTTTGTTTTCAATGTATTGTCACAAGACAACACAATAAGATTTTCTTCTTCTGCAGCAGTAAATTCAGATGGAGCACTGGCATTAAATGGATCTTGAATCCATGCAAATTTATCAGTATTATCATTTTGAAAATATTTCTCAAATCAGATGATAAGCTGTAATAAGTGTTCTTCAAAATGGATTTCATACCTCAAGAAAAATCAAGTCCATTAGAGGTCAAAACCTGTTGCAACAAGGGAAAACATTCTTTGTATCCATCTTCATTCCTTTTTCTTTTCCATAGTTTTAGTTTTTTTAGATTTTTTTTTATAAAAGCTGAAATTTTCTCAATTGACTTTAAAAGGTGCATGTTGCTTCCCTGCAGGGAGACATTCACAGCATTCAGCTTTTCAAAAGTATCACTTAAGTATGCTAGTTTTACCAAAAAATCTTCATTCACAAAATTTTCGGTATACTTGTGGTCTTCCTCGTTAAGAAAAATATAAATTTCCTGTCACAGTTCAAACATACGAGACAAAACATTACCATGAGAGAGCCACCGTGAAGTGCTGTAGTACAACAAAGACGTGTGCTCAGACCCCATATCCTCACATAGTTTTTTGAAAAACCTTGCCTTCAGTGGACGAGTTTTTATAAAGTTTACTACAGTCACTACATATTCTATGACCTGGTTCAATGTAGGACTTAGATATTTTGACGCGAGTGCTTCCCTGTGAATAACGCAATGGGTTCAAAGTGCATCATGGACTTTGCTTTGAATAAATGTCTGCAGTCCTCCATAACAGCCGGACATAGAGCGAGCACCATCAGTACAGACACCAGCACACTTAGTCCACTCAGAATTATTTTCGGATGTAAAAGTATCAAGGATCTCGAACAAGTCTTTAGCCTTAGCACCAGCAGTGATACTTTTACAAAAGAGAAGGTCTTCTACAATGTTATCACCATCTATAAACCGTACATAGCATATCATGTGAGCATTACTATTATTATCTGTGGCCTCATCCAGCTGCAACCCAAGTTCCTTCCCTTTTATTTTTTTAATTAAGTGGTCATTGAGGTCCTCTGCTATGTGCTGTATTCTGCGACTGATGGTGTTACTGGACAAAGGCACTTTTGAAAGCAGCTTCCCAGCAGACTCGCAGATCATAATGTTCACCGTATCTACAGCAGCTGGTAGAATGAGTTCTTCTGCGATGGTATGCGGCTTCTTACATTTTGCGATTCTATGTGCCACCTTGTAAGATGCTAACAAAGCATTGCTTGGTATTTATGCCTTCTTATAAAAACTACCTTTTTGTTGATTTAACTCTTTTAACTTTCTGGTAAAGTAGTCATGAGATTTACTAACCATTCTGGGATGAATGGTTTCTAAATGGAATTTCAACTTACTTGTTAGCATGCACTCTACGGCCTCTCTTCACCATTGACTTTTGTCGACGTAAAACCAAAGTCCAAATAACTGTCATCATATTTTCTATATTTGTGGTTCTTCACACTGTTGCCACTGGTTGATAGTGTGCCACCTTTATTTTCACTCTCACAACACGTATTACTGTTTAGTAAAAAAAACAATTCATTTTTAAACATACATAGGAGGAGAAATACTTCAAAAACTTCACTTGACTTAATATCACAACAATATTCAGTTGATGCAATCTCTGAAAACGAATTCAGCACTAAGACCACGTGATACTGACAGCTGTTTATATATGAAATGTCATGTGATTTTTAAACATTTGTAATTGTAACAGGATACAGTTCTCTGTTTTATAGCTGTCAAAACAAACTCTCTGATCAACACAAACTGCCGACTGCAATCATTACAAAACGGACCTTAATTCAGTAATATAGCAGACGTCTAAAAGTAATTCTAGAACTTATTAAGACAGTACTGTCACGTTCGATTATCTGCAAACAAGACAAACAAAAACTCATCCATCTCGACAAGTAAAACGCAACCAACAGGCGTTTTGCACAGGACTGCCTTTGTAGAACATAGAAAAAATAACTAACTAAATTGGAAATGATGTATAATTAACAACATATTGTGTTTAAGACAGCCTAAAAGGAATAAATCACATTATCTTCTCCCGTTTGTCCCAACTGTACTACTTTGGTGCCTCATTATTAACTGCAGTGGACATAGTAAACTGCTCTTTCTCATTTTTCCTTTTCTATTTTTTTAGAAAACAAACATCCCATTTTCAGACGTCTTGTTAAATGTTCAGCCATGAACATTAAATAAAGAACCCTCCTAGTAGCATAAAAACAGCTTTCACGATTAGGACTCACTAAGCCAGTCCCACTTTCTTCAGCCCTAAACAGCAAATTTTCTTCCTGTTACCCCACCTACCGCTTTTGTTAATACATGCCTTACTGCAGACCCCGCCTACAATCCTCTGATTCAGTCAATCTAGGTCTTCGCTTTTAAAATAAAGATCTTGGTTAAAGTCCAGTAGCACAGCTCTAAAGAAGTGTGCTGTTAAACTTGGAATGAAACCTAAATCCAGAGGTAAACTGTACCCACACATGCACATTAGTCATGCTACTCCAGCTACATCCATTTCTTTAACATCTCCATCAAGATCTTATCCACATTTGAAATTTAACACTTGACTACACGCTGACCACATCAGTATTTTCAGCCACAGTAGACACGTCCCTCGATTACATCGAGCCAATAGGGACAGAGCTCGCTTACACTTCTCAGATTGTTGACATGTTCTGCAATTATGACGAACCAACCGAGGATGGAATATCACAACCCTAATAATTAGTTAAAGCTCAGCAACAGAATGAAAGTGAGTTACTGGTTCACACCAGGTCACATTGAAATAAACAAATTATGAAAATTTTGTAATTATTATAATACAGCTTAAAACATGTTGGAGAAAATATATTATTACTGCAATTAATCTAATTATTAATTAACAAATAATAATAATACAATGTTAGTAAATAATTTGCACATTACTACAGCATTCTGGGCATAACCGATCATTCCTGATCCTAAATGTAAAAACATTGCCCATTTTTGTGGAATTTTTAAAATGACCATTATTCTGGCTACAAGCACTGACTAAGACATATCTGCACCCACAAAAGGAAAAATGAATAGTGATATGAAGTCAATGCATTGTTTTCTAAAGTAGATGTAGCAACGTTTTATGAACAAGTATCACAAGATTATTCCAAAAGCTATGTCTTGATTAACATACTATGAGGTGAGTTTTTGTATAACAGGTTATCATTTGGCTTGACCTCCTCAACTAATTGTCAAAGAATAATGATCATTTTTTTTGAAGAGTTTAATGTAGTTTTGCACTTCAATGATTTGCTGTTTCATGTAAGGAATTTGCTCCAATATAGAAGTCTAATATAAAAAAGTGAAAGCAAGTTTTAATACTTCAAAGTAAGATGTCCAGAATACTACAACAACCAGACTAAAGCCGCATTTATAGTTCTTTCAGTTTTATCACAGTGCACTGTATTCAGATATGTACCGGAATATTTTCATCTTTCTAGAACTTTATTCAACATAGTGAGTGTAGAATTAAACCAAAAGTAAAAAAAAATAGTGTGCATTGTTGTGTGCGCGTGTGTGTGTGTGTGTGTGTGTGTGTGTGTGTGCGTGTCTGTGTGCCTATGTGTTTATGAATGAGTGACTGAGAGAGAGAGAGACAGAGGGAGTGAATGAGAGATACAGATACCACACATACCAATGTATTAAGAATGCAATGTACTGTTCAGCAGGATGGATTAACAATAAGAAGTTTATCAGTCTAAGCTTATTAGTTTGCGGCGCCTCTATGAGGAAGCTGCGGCTCCCCAGGGTGTTGCAGCACACACTTTGGGAACCCCTGTAATAGAATACTCCAGTGTAGGCATATCAGATAATTGCTAAGCACTTCAAAATTTTTTTCTTACTTTGCATTTTGGTACCATTGTGCATTATTTATTTATTTATTTATTGTATATTTGATTACCAGGTTTGTCTGATTGGGCAATCAGGTGCCTGTTTTCAGCAGAGACTCAGGGAGAAAAGCTCCACATACATGACAATCATAAAAATACAAAATACAAAAATACAAGAGCTCTACATATATGATAAAATACAAAAGTCAGAGATGAGTACAAATTAATAGAGCAAACAAACAATATTGCAAACAGTAGCATATCATGGCATAGTCAGCAGCTCTCATTAGAGGCTGTTTGTCCTCAATAAAGGGATTTTCACTATTAGTCTTACTTTATCAGTGTTTAATTTTGAGTCTTCATATGTGGAAGCATGTTGTTCTTCATAGTTAGTGTTGCACTACTGATTCTTAGCTCTTCAGGTCATGCAGAAGCTCCCAGCTGGCCCAATTTCCAGAGTCTTTGTCATAGTAACAGTGGTAGGTATACAAGAAACTGTTGCAGCCTACCAAGGGGTCGTGTCAGAGGCTTGGACCTAGGACTCGGTAGACTAGGGGGCTGCAAAAACTTCTGTCCTGCATCATCTGTCAGCTTAGGACTAGAGCTGGAGCTTTCTGAAAAACATCACAATCCTTGGTCTTTTTGCCTCTCTGTTTGGAATGACAATAGCAGAAACTGGTGTTTTCAAAGACACGGCTGTAGCAGTGGTTTGTGACACTATTAGGGAAACCAAAGACCAGGACTCCATGTGGGCGACTAATACCTTGGCCCTATATTTAAGGTTTTTGCATGCAATTTTACACAGTCAGGACAATTAGAGATGTTGTACTGAGGCCCCAAACTGAACAGACAAAACAAATTAAAATGTTTATGTGGAATTTGCTTCCCACACTTCAAGCAACTATTGACCTTTTTAAATGGTAAATTAGTACAGGAAAATTTTCGTTGGGTACTTATCTGACTCGAAAGGAGACAGTCTTGAAAAATGAACTGACCGATGAACTGTGAGTGTTTTGAACACACGTGAAGCACATGAGACAGCATGGTTAGAAAGAACTGATGCTGGTGTCAACAGATACTCTTCTTTTACCCTGACTTCCAGATGTCGGTCTTTGGACATCTGTTGGCTAGGGATGATGCAGAGACTCTGGAAATCAGGTCAGTTGTGGGCTTCTACTTGGCAGGAAGACCCAGGAATCAGTAATGCAACATTGATCTACTCAGATATCTATAATTATGGTAAATGGGGCACAACTGTACTAACTGTGTATCTCAGCTCTGCATCTCTAATTTTACAATTGCTTTTATTTTGTTTAATGTCATTATTCTTTAGTCTCCCTAGGATCATAGGGAGTTACTAGGGTATTGGCCCTGAGGCCCTTTCAAGGGCCTAGCCAATATTTTAGTCAATATTTCGACAAGTCAACACCAGATGCCCCTGTCCAGCCGGGACACAGGTGGAATCCCAGGTGTGTATTTTCTGTTCCCCATCCAGTTATCCAGGTTGTGCTTAGAAAGGGTTAATGAGGTACTCTGCTTGATGTGGGACTGGAATCTATTCCACAGAAGGGAGAGACTCTGGGACAAAGATCTGTCTTGCCAACAAGTCCTGTTGATGTCACACACCAGGATGAGGTTGAGTGTGTGGGTTACTCAAGTGGAGCTTGACTTGCAGATATGCAGCAGTCCCATCAAGACGAGGTCTTAGATTGCTTTGTATACCAGACAGAGGTTTCCTCTGATAAGTCTGTGTGAGACTGAGTAGAGGGACAGGGCCTTTAGCTTATCTGTGTAGGGTAGATGTTTGAGGTCCTGGATTCTCCTGGTGAGGAACCTATGTGGTCTCACCAGCTGCTGCATGTGCTTTGTGAGGTATATGCTGAACGGGTCATTGTTCTCAATAATGGGTCTTATAAAGAAGAATACAGGCATGTTATGACCACCTTGTCCCTGGTTGAGATACCCTTACTAATGAGGTGGGCCATGTAGAAAGCTTTCCATACAACAGAGGCAATATGATGGTTAACAGTCAGTTTGCTGTCAGCCTGGGTGCCCAAGTCCTTCATGACTGATTCCATGCTTAGGACCTTGTTATTAATTTGATAATTTGTGGGGACATCACTCTCTCCAAAGGGGATGAGGATACATTTTTTGGCATTCAGTTTAAGGCCATTTTTCTGGCACCAGTCATTTGTTTGGGTGAGACCCTCTTGGAGAATGTCTATATCACTAGGGGAATTGATGACAGCACCCAGCTTGCAGTCATCTGCAAACTTGGTCAGCCATAGCCCACTGGTTTTGGTCTGCCCCTCTGAAAAGTATATCCAAAACAATAATGGCCCCAAGACTGATCCTTAGGGTACACTGCTTATTATGAGCTGACTGCTTGAGGTGGCTTCTCCTATTTTGACTAGGTCGGTTTTGTCAATGAACCAGTTTGCTACCCATCTGGTAACATACAGATTGATGCCTAGTTGAGAGAATTTATGTATTCTACCTGAGTGGGGAATAGTATTGAAGGCTTTGGCCGGGTCAAGGTAAGTAGTTTGCACCGTCTTCCCCTCGTCCATGGCTTTGGTGACTGTCTCAAAAAAGTCAACCAAATTTAACAGGCATGACCTCCCCTTGATGAAACCAAACTGTGTGGGATTGAGTGTCTGGAGGTTGCCAATCTCCTCTTTAATGAGTTCCATGATAATCCATTTCATGACCTTGCAGATCAGGCTTGTTAGGCTGATGGGGCTATAATTTCCTGGATCTGTGGATGCTCCACCTTTGTGCAAAGTGATGACAGTGGCTGTCCTCCACTTTGCTGGGATGAAGCCAGTACTCGGGCTTTTGTTGAATAGGATGCCTAGTAGTGCTGCACGTTCCTGCCTGAGTTCATGTAGGATGCAGCCTGGGATGTTATCTGGTCCCATGGAAGCTGTATTTTTTGTCTTTGAGAGGGCAGAGATGACTTGCTCCCTAGAGACAAGGGGAGGGGGGCAGATGCTGGAGATGTCCTAATTTACTGATGGGAAGGACAGAGGGATGAAGTTATCACTGAACCTGTATGCCAGCAGGTTGGCTATATCTACGGTGTTTGTGTATGTGGTGTCCTTCACCACCAGTTCTGAGCAGATCTGGGTGCTTCCCTTGAGGTTGCGGACATAAGTGAAGAAAGCCTTGCGACTGTCTTTAGTAGATGTGGCCAATTTGGACTTGACGTTTGCTTTGGAGGATTTCACTAGTGCTCTTATTTGCTTGTTAAGGTTAAGAAGAGATTGCTTCCAATTAGGCACCTGCTCCTTCTTGGTCCTGGACAGCAATTTTTTCCTTGTATTATAGAGTTTATTTATTGCAGATGTCCACCAGACAGGTTTACTCTTCCTTGAGGAAGATGATTTTGGCCTGTCGAGGTATTCCTGATTCCGTGCAGCTATATAAATGCTTACATAGTACTTTGGTGTAGGTTTGGACATATGTGCCAGTTCCTTTAGAAGGGCGGAGGGCTGTGAAGCTGTTTATACCTTCCCTCAGGAGGTTGTAATCCGCTTTGGAAAAGTTTTTTTTTTTTAAACCCTAGATGGGGGGGGGGGGTCAGTGGAGATGGTGACTTTGAAAGTGACTGCTTGGTGGTTGGATCTTACCAGGGAGGATGACACTGTAGGGATGCTTCAGTGGTTACTCATGTTGGTTAATACCAAGTCCCTATATTTTCACCTCTTGTGGGGATGTCGACCAGCTGGTCCAAGGCATTTGCACTGACAAAATCAAGGAATTTCTGGGCATTTGTGTTTTGGCATGAGTAGTTCTTCCATTCTATGGTTGGATAGTTATAGTTGCCCAGGATCAGGGCAAGGGGTTGAATCTTGATAGATTCAAAGAGGTCCAGATAGGTGGAGTGGGCATCTTGAGTCAAAGGTGGGGGCCTGTAGCTAGCTATGATTTGAATAGGGGTCCTGTCAATGGTTAACTGCTCCTGGAGTGTCTCCTGTGTGTCATACATACCTGGAGTTATGTATGTCTTTTATATATATATATTGGAACACCACCTCCTTTTGCTTTGCTGCCCATGGTTTGGGATCTGAATGTTTGATAGGATGAGTAACCTGATATGGCTGGAGTGCTCTTCGCAGCTTTGAACCAGGTTTCTGTGACTGCACAAATGGCAGCATCTTCCAGGGTTAAGAATGCTTGCAGTGAGTGCAGTTTCATGTTTAGACTCCTTGCGTTTGGCAGCATGACCTTTAATTTGCATTTTGATGAAATGTTCATGTTAGTAGTTTTGACCTCATGGCATTGCCTAAAAGAAGCACTATGGGGGAGGCAAGAGCCTTTGCTAGAAGCCTGAAGCCCAAGGGAGACAGATGCAGGCCATCTCTGGCAAAGCATCGTGGTTTGTTAGTCATGTCTTCCCAGGTGGTCAGGTACTGGATCCCCTTGGAATGACACCAGAAACTAAACCAGTTGATCTGATGTTGTTAATCTTCATTCATTCCTTACTGATGGGTGTCTGTTCCGTCCTCGGAACTGAGTTGGTCTTATACCAAGCTCGTGCCAGCCAAAAACATTTGAGCTAAGCTTTATCCATAGTGCCCTTCTCCCAGTTACCTCAGATCTCATCTGCCGGGTTGCCGAAAACCTGTGTCAAGCCAGCTCTCAAATAAGCCTAGGTAAAGAAGTTTTTCTAATATTTCTGAGAATCTTTTTCACTCTTCTATTTAATCGATAGTTTTACCCTTTTCCTTGGAAACCTTTTTACTTCTCCTACTGCTCTTTTGTTACCCCTTTTGAGCTATTTCTTCGTATACCATTGTTGGTATCCCTTCTCCCTTACCCTTGTGGTAATTTCTCTAATACCATTGTTGGTATTCCCTCCCCTTCCTTTCTTTGTCCTTTCTTTTTCCTTTAAAAAAAAAATATTTCTCTATCGTTCATTTCTGTAGTCATGCCAGAAAAAAAAGGAGCGTCTAGTTTCAAACAGTGGACCAGTGTGGCCATAAGATGCTGAATTTTGATTCTCACACATCTTGTGTTTATTGTCTAAATGTACCTCATTTAACGGTTCAGCCTCCCTGTGATATTTGTCGAGGGTTCGATTCTAGAACCCTTAATGAGCCTTTGCGCCGGAGGGTTCTTCCCCTCAAAGCAAATCACATAAAAAGAGATCACATTCGGTTCCATCTTCACCCAGTGAAAAATTAGAGAAACTTAAGTCTAAACTTTTAAAAGTGGCTACTGCACCAAAAATGACCTCTGCGACACCTTCCTTGTTACCGTCTACGAAAGTTGTGCCATCGGCACTGATTATCATTTTGGCACCAAGAACTACGGCACCAACAATGCAACTCCAAATTTTGTCGCCCCTGGTGCCATCCAGTGATTTAGCTTCGACACCGACCACAACACCGTGTACAACCTTTTCTAGCCCAGAAAAAACTGACTCCTCTTACTCAAGTCTCCACTGAGCCTTCAGTGCTGTTGGAGCCTTGGACCTGATATTCTCCAAAGGTGGATCCTTTTCTAGGGCAGCAGTTCGGCACCTTCCTAGAGTGACCCGACTCCCCCTTGGGAATATCCACTAAATCAACCAGGAGCCTTTTGAAACTTCATGTGGTACGTCTTGTTGATCATCTGCTTACAGCTAGAGGGATTTCTACACCATCCAAAACCCCCCTCCCATTAGGAGTTTGGGGTACTTCTTCAAGGACTCCAGCTTACTCTCCTCCTTTGACCTCGGAGAAATCATTGAAGACCCTGGAACCGACATCTGTTTCGGTACCCATGACTATGGTTCCACTGGTGGACCTCACTGTGGTTACAGAGTTGACCCTTTGGCCTTCGGTTCAGTCAGAACCGAGCCTTTCTCAGGATCGCGGTTGGACTGCGACTCCTCTGGTTCCAGGAGCGGCTCTGATTTTTTTCTACTGCACCATCCTTGGTTCCAGGGGTTCTCGTGGTACTGGCTACTCTTGAGACTCCATTCCTGGGAACTGGTTCGCTGGAGCAGGGTGTGACCCCGGTTCCAAGGTTGTCATTCTCACACTCGGTTCCATTTTCTCCCAGTGATATGTTAGAGAAACCTAAGTCTAAACTTTTAAAAGTGGCTACTGCACCAAAAATGACCTCTGCGACACCTTCCTTGGTGCCGTCTACTAAAGTTGTGCTGTCGGCACCGATTATCATTTTGGCACCAAGCACTATGGCACCGACAATGCAACTCCAAATTTTGTCTCCCCTGGTGCCGTCCAGTGATTTAGCTTCTGCACCGACCATGACACTGTCTACAACCTTTTATAGCCCAGAAAAACTGACTCCTTTTTCCCACGTCTCCACCGAGCCTTTGGCGCCGTTGGAGCCTCGGACCCGATATTCTCCAAAGGTGGATCCTTTTCTGGGGCAGCAGTTCAGCCCCTTCCTAGAGTGGCCCGACTCCCCCTCAGGAATATCACTAAATCAACCAGGAGCCTTTCGGAACTTGATGTGGTGCATCTTGTTGATCAGCTGCTTACTGCTAGAGGGATTCCTACACCATCCAAACCCCCCCCCCTCCCATTAGGAGTTGGGTGTACTTTTCCAAGGACTCCAGCTTACTCTCCTCCTTTGACCTCGGAGCAGGCATCAAAGACCCTTGAACCGACGTCTGTTCTGGTAACCATGACTATGGTTCCACTGGTGGACCTCACTGTGGTTACGGAGTTGACCCTTTGGCCTTCGGTTTAGTCGGAAACGATCCTTTCTCAGGATCTTGGTTGGACTGAGACTTCTGTGGTACTGGGAGAGGTTCCGATATTTTTCTATGATGCCATCCTTGGTTCCAGGGGTTCTCTTGGTACCGGCTACTCCTGAGACTCTATCCCTGGGAACTGCTTCGCTGGAACGGCGTGTGACCCCAGTTTCGAGGTTGTCATTCTCGGTTCTGAGCTCCCATCCCTCTTCAGGTGGCCCTGCGTTCCAGGCGACGGAGAGGGCACTTGCCACTGCTGGCAAATCGTCGACGTTGGACTACCCATTGAGTCCTCCCTCTCAGCCACAACTGACACAAGCCACTGTTATGGGACATCGAGCACAAGAGCATCAGGAGACCCTATCGCAGGGTGCCCCTTCTTCTGAGTCCTCTACAGGAACCCCTTCTGAAGAAGGACCTAGGAAGAAATCATGCAAGAAGAAGCATGTTGACTCCCTCGAGGAGTCTGTCACTGAGGATACAGACTACAATAAAGGGGAAGGGTCCCCATCCCCCTGAAGATGTCTCCTTTGGAGACATCCTTGAAATCTTAAAACAGAGGGGTGATTGGAAGCCCTCCAACCCTTCCTCTGAGGAATCTGTCTTTCTGCAGGCTTTTTGTGCTCAACCCTCTACCTCTTGGGTGACCCCACCTGCAGACGAGCTGTCACAGCTCATGGTGCAGGGGGCTTGGAAGAATCCTGACACTGTCAAACCGATCCTGAAGAGACCAGATAAAATGTTATCACCCCTGGAAAAGAACCCACACTGGTCTAAGGCCCTTCCAGTGGATGCTATGGTGGTGGCAGCTGCCACGAGAAAGGAGCTCGCAGAGGAGAGCCAGACACTCCACCCACCTAACAGGGAGCCCCGGGTGGTGGATCGACTAGGGAAGCAAGTGTTTGCATCATCAACCTTTGCTATTAGGTCCTTGAACTATCTGGCACATTTTACTAGGCTCAAAAGAGATCTAGTTTCTAAACTATCTGGAACCTTAGTAGGATAAGTGCCTGATGAGGTATGTGACAACATTGCCTCGCAGCTAGATACCCTAGAATCTATATCTAACTCATCCATGTGGTTAATATCCCATGCAACCGAAGGGGCGGCTAAAGCTGCGGGTTCATGTTTAGTCATGAGACGCCACACCTGGATGTGCCTGCGTGATTTCGCAGACCCCTTTAAGTCTTCCTTCCTTAATACTCCTGTGGAAGCATCTTCTCTATTCACCCCTAAAGTGAAAGACACTTCCTTTTTGTGACACACGTGGAGAGTTCTCTACCAGAGGCAGAGGGGGTAACTCTAATGGAAGATGCCCCTACAGAGGCAGGGGGGCCCGTGCAATCAGGGGTCCAGAGATTCTTTCGCCGAACAGCACTATCAGCGCTCCTGAAGAGCGGCCTGATTGCTTTCTTCTAGAAGCAGTTGGGGGACGTTTTTCCCAGCACCAAACAGCCTGGCATTGCATAACCACAGATTCTTGGGTGCAGAGGATAATCACCAGTGGCTACAAAATCCCACTGAACTCTTTTCCAAATCCACAAAAACATATTCCCGATGTTTCACCCAGTCAAAGGGAATCAGCAGCCATAGAGATAAAAAAGGTGTGTCAAAAAAAGAGTCATCCAAACAGTCACACCAGACCAAATAGGATCCGGATTCTACTCAAGATTCTTTTTATTGCCAGAAAAGACAGGGGACTGGAGGCCAATTTTGAATCTAAGTGTTTTGAACAAGTTTGTTACCCAAACAAAATTCCAGATGGTCGCGGTTCAGTCCATTCTTCCATTCATGGAAAATGATGATTGGATGTGCTCTATGGACCTTCAGGATGCGTATCACCACATAAAAATGGACAAGCGCTCCAGAAAGTTTCTTCGCTTCTGGCTAGGAGCCAATCATTACCAATTCCGGGTTCTGCCCTTTGGACTCTCTTCAGCTCCCAGAGTGTTCATAAAATGTATGGTAGTGATTACAGTTCACTTGAGACTACAAGGATTCCGAGTGTTTCCATACTTAGACAATTGGCTTCTCACCGCCCCCACCAAGCGTCTCCTGGAAAAAGCCCTGAACTACACCCTGACATTGACAAAAACCTTAGGAATATCGATAAATTGGGAGAAAAGCAACCGGACTCCTACTCAGAGCTTAGATTTCATAGGAACAGTTTTCAATACCTAATCTTGCCAGGTGTCTCTTCCGGATCACAGATGGCAAAGACTAAGGGCTCACCTCTGAGTGACATGAGGACATGGTCTCAGCTCGAGAGGTCCTTCAACTTCTAGGTTCAATGGTTGTGGCAATCACCATTGTTCCACTTGCAAGTTTACACATGAAACTCTTTCAGTGGCTTCTTTTGTCTCAGTATTATCCGAATCATCATCTATTATCTTATCAAATAAATTTTGTGGTGGATGAAGCTGGATGCAAATCTTCTGTCTGTCCTTCTGTCTGGAACAATTGCCATTCAATCAGACAACATGGCAGTTGTCTGGCATATCAACAAACAAGGGGGGAACCAAGTCCTACCTTTTGTGTCGAGAGGCCACAAGAGTGTGGCAATGGGCGATAGCTTCCAACTGCTTTCTGATCACAGTGCACATTCCCAGGGATTCCAACTTGATTGCGGACAAACTGAGCAGATGTATCCTTCTGCCCCATGAGTGGTCCCTCAACCAAACCATAACGGCGAAGATCTTCAGCCATTGGGGCCAGCCTTGCTGTGATCTTTTTGCCTCCCCAACAAACCACAAGTGCAGCAACTATTTTGCTGTGATCCCCGCGCAGGGGGAGTCCCCAAGGGACGCTCTGATTCACGACTGGCCCACGGGATTTCTATACACTTACCCTGCTTTTCCCCTAATCCCAAAATTTCTGAAGAAAGCCATCCAGTTGAAAAGCAAAGTGATCCTCATTGCACCCTATTGGGCCAGTCAAGTATGGTTCCCCTTTCTTTGGCCTCACCTGCTAGACAAGCCATGGATCCTGGATCCAACTCCAGATCTGATCGCTCACCCCCAAGGGTTGATTCACCCGAACATAGCCAGTCTCAAGCTGACGGCTTGGTTTCTCCACTTCCAGTAATTGCCAGGCAGAACAATCTTTCTTCCCTGGTCCGTGACTTTATCCTGGCTTCGCAGAATCAATCCACCAGGAAAATTTACCATAATAAGTGGAAAAGATTCTTAATATGGCCAGAGCAAAGAAAACTTGATCCTTATTCAGCTCCAGTTAATATAGTTTTGGATTATTTGTCATTTTTTTTCAAAGCAGGAGCTGCAGGATCAGCCATCCATGTTCATTTAGCTGCCATCTCCAATTTTCATAATGGTTTCAAGGACTCTTCTTTAATCTCCCATCATCTCTGCAACACTTTCCTAAAAGGGATATCTCATATTAGACCACCCATTAAGGAACCCACCGAACCATGGAGTCTCACATTAGTTCTTCAAGCTTTAACACAACCCCCTTTTGAACCTGCTGCTACCTGCGATAGCAAGTTCTTATCCTGGAAGTCCTTATTCCTAGTGGCCATTACCTCAGCTAGACGTATTTCCGAGCTTCAGGCCTTATGTATTAAACGTCCTTAAATAATTTTTCATAAGGACAGAGTATCACTTCGGACAAATTCCTCCTTTCTACCCAAAGTTGTTTCAAATTTAACAGTAAACCAGTTTAGTGACCTGCCAGTTTTCTTACCTAATTTCTCAAACAAAGGAGAATATTACCTTCACCTTTTAGATGTACATAGGCAATTGAGATTTTATCTTGACAGAACAAAGGAAATCCGCAAATCAGACCAATTGTTTGTATCCTTTTCAGGCCCCAAATTTGGGAAAGCTATTTCTAAAATAACTCCATCCAAATGGCTAAGAGATTGTATACTCCTGGTGTATCAACATTCAGAAAACCCTATACCAGGCAAAATCAAAGCACATTCCACCAGCTCTGTGGCAACTTCAATAGCTTTTCATTCAAGGGGATTTATGGACGATATCTGTGGAGCTGCAACATGGCCTGCTTCTCATACTTTTATCTCTCATTACAAATTGGATCTGATCTCCAGGGGAAGAGCTTCTTTTGGTTCGATGGTGCTGAGGAATATTCTTCCATAAGGGCCACCCAGGCGTATAAGGTAGCTAGGGACTCTGTCCCATCAGTAAGGAATGAATGAAGATTAACAACATCAGATAAAGAAGTTATGTCTTACCGTAACGTTCCATCTGTATTGTTCATCTTCATTCATTCATTACCTCTCACCCTCCTTCCCCCTCCTAGAGGCTCCTGGGGAATTATCTGGGTCCAAATATCACTCTAGAGAACTTGCTCAGAAATAGCCTCTGCTTTTCTTATCACGTCAAACTCGATCTGAGGTAACTGGGAGAAAGGGCACTATGGGTAAAGCTTAGCTCAAGAGTTTTGGGCTGGCACGAGCTTGATATAAGGCCGACAAGGTTCCGAGGACGGAACCGACACCCATCAGTAGTGAATGAATGAAGATAAACAACACAGATGGAACATCATGGTAAGACATAACTTCTTTTTAAAGTCAGTCATTTTCTTTTTTATAATGAGGCATCATTCTGGATGACAGAATACTGCTTAAGGCTAGAAACATACCTGCCTGGGATACATATTCAGCAAGCTCGATTATGTCTGTCTTCATATAGTCCAGGGAAGTACATCTCAAGTCATTCACTCTGACATGGACTTTGACAGAGTCATAACTGTACCTGTTGTTGTGAGACTTGAGTGAATGGGTGATATGGCAGATTCTAGCACCCGACAAACAACTAATCGTGACTTTCTTCTTATCCGGCCTGGTGAGAGGCACGTCTGTGTGTCTTACAATAGAGTCTCCTATGACTAATATGTTGGGTTTATGTTTAGGCCTTAGTAGCTGCGAGAAACAGGTATGTGGACTCTGTGTGGTGTGGTGGGCAGTGGAGTTTGCATGTCTTTTTTCCTAGGCAGTCTCTTTTGTTTGGGTATGTTTTTGTTGAGGACCTTCGCATATGTGGGTGTGTGTTGTGTAGGTGTGGGTGGTGTTTGAGTTGTGTTGTTTGTGTTGACAGCCTTCTCGGTACGAGATATACTGGCTTGCAAGAGAGAGAGAGCATTGACTCTAGATTCTTAATGTAATTGCATCTCTCAAAAATTGTGTTCCTAGGTGGTAGTAGTAGAGGGTTGTCTGTGCACATGAGGCACTTGCTACAGTGTCTCAGGATGCCCATATCAACCAGACTGGCAGGAGAAAATTTATGAAATTGTCCATCCATATTTGTCAGAAACTGAGGGAGAGAGGCCAGAGAGAGCTAACAGGGTAAAGGGTGGAAGGTCTAAGAGTAGTACTACTAGGTGATCACACAAGTGCTACTAAGGGAAAATTTGTAACTGGAATACGTCACAATGGGTTAAAAACAGTGCAGCTGTAGTTCTGGATGCAGCAATCCTGTATCAGACTATGCTACTCAATTTAAGGGTTAAGAACACAGTAAAACTTACAAAAGCACATATTAACCACGTACAGACAAAAGCAGAACTCACAGTATGAAAAAATACAGTAATGAAATGCAGTAAGTGCAATTAAACAGTAATGAATTGCAGTAAATAGCAGTGAAATACAGTTAAGCAGTAATGAAATGCAGTTAATCAGTAAATTGCTTTAAAACAGTGCAAATGTGATAAATTAACTCACAATCACAACAGTAAAAACAGCTCAAAGTATAAGGCTAGCGACAGGCAGAAACAAATGCAGCAAACTAAATGCAGTTAAACACGTAAGCACAAGCAAAATTCATTCAGTCTCACTTTGTGTTGTAGAACCATACCAGTATGTCATCAGCTGTGTTAACTCTGTAATTATTGATGAAATAGCTGTCTAAACACTTCAAATGCTAAGTACCAGATGGCAGTCTTTGGTATTGTACACCTTCCAACAGGAAAATTAAAAGTGTGCAGCTTGGAATTTAGCTCACTTGTTATTTACCAAAGTGCATCATATTTGATCTTTTATAATGATAGGGTGTCTCCCATAACAAATCCAGCCTTTTTTCCAAGGTAGCTTTAGAGATTTCCTTAAATCAGACTGTTTATCTACCTATACTTTTTCCTAATTTCTCAAATAAGGGACAGTATCTCCTGCATTTGTTGAATGTTCATCAGTTACATTTCTTTTTGCACCACCCAAAGGATTTCAGGAAGTCTGACCAGCATTTTGTGTCCTTTTCAAAAACTAAACTAGTAACCAGCATTTTCAAGGTTATGTTGTCCAGGTGGTTTTCCAATTGCATCCCATTTGTCTACAGAGTCAAGGGTCTTTTACTACGTATTAAACCTAAAGCACATTCAACAAGGGTGGTAGCAACCTTTATGGCTTTCTTTTCTAGGGTTCCTATTGCTGATATTTGTGCGGTGGCTACTTAGCTCACAGTTCACACATTTGTCTTTCATTACAAGATGGAACTAAAGTCTAGGGCTACGGCTTTGTTAGGTTCCACCATGCTGTGGAATATCCTCCCATACTTCTCATTGCTTTGTATTATCTCTATTGTGTTTACATGTGTACTTAACATCTCCTCCATCTCCTGCATTTTTTTATTGTTTGCAGCCACATGTTTCTGTAATGTTCCACTTAGCTTCACTCTTTTGGCATGCTTCTGGTCAATCTTTTCTCCAGTATGCTGTTTTGCATAATGACGGCACTCATTTCCTCCAATTTTTTCCTGATGGTTTTCCTGTCTTCTTTGTGCACCATAGACATTGTGGTTTCCTTTCTCTCAATATTTCTTACTTTCTTTTTGTTTTTTCATTAGATGCCCTCTGGTATTCGTAGGCTGTCACTGTTACCCACTTGTGTATTTTCTCTTCCAGGAAATTGATTTTTGTCGGCAAGTTGATGTTCTCTAAGGTTAGAGCTCCGAATTAGCTTCCAACTCCTATTCTGCTGTCAAAGGAAAAATATACTTTAAAAATGATCAATACACGGTAGGTTCAGGTTAAGGCACTTTAATCTTGCAGCAAGGAGACAAAAACGTGCTAATACAGAATTTGTCTAACTAGAATCAGGAAATACCAGCATTTTTATACATTTTCTAATAAGACATTGCCTACCAAGCTGACGTAGCAGATCACAAGTTTTAACATCATCATTACATAGCAGTTGTTTTCATGCTTTTCTGCTTGTACTATCAATTTTTGTGAGAAACTTCCTAAGAAAAACAACGTGGCCTTGGCTACCACCGGTTAGATATATGCAATGTTACCATTCAAGGTACTACAGCTAATTTGAGCACAAAGCAAGTATAGATTGCAGTTCATTTCTTTAACAGTTCTTTGTCCATCTTTATCTCTTTCTTCTGCAGCTGTGCATGTTTTCATACCACGAACAGAGCTAATTGTTCAAAATCATAACATTATAGAATATAGCTTTGTTTATTTATTGCTTTCTGACCTAGCAGATAATCACCTGTTTTTCAAGTACATTTCCAAAAGGCATAAACATGAATTTCGCTGTGCTAGCAGTTACTACGTCAGAGGGCATCTTGCAAGTTTCAGAAAGCACACTGCAGTTTCAAAAGCATCTTTTAGTCTCATATAAAACTATGCTGTATATAAAATAGTGTATATAAAATAGAATGAAAAACGTGTTAACTCTTTTAGCTTCTAATTAGCATTAAGCATACACATTAATACATATTTTTCTAACATCTGCCAATCCAGAATCCTTTTAATACCTTTGTATTGGTTCTAGAATTCAGAATGCTGACTTTACTAACCATCTTTCCTCTTTTGCCTTCCAGAGGTTTTCTGGTTGCTCTGGATTGGGGACCCTCATTTCGGACCTAAGAATGAATCTCTCAGAAAAAATACGATAGCTCTGATAAAGATTGTCAAAGCTCTAAATCAACCGTGGACACCCAGATCATGGTTAGTGACAACAGGCAACACTGCAGTGTTATATAAACAAATTGGGAAGAGACCAGGTCTACCCTCTTTGCAGACTAGCCATGATTGCCTGGAATCTGGCAGTTCAGCATAATTTAACAGGAATCATGCATTCTGTCAGAGCAGAAAACAATAGCAGACTTTTTAAGCAGATACAGGATACACCTTCATGAGTGGATGCTGCACCCAGAGGTCTTCCAGTAGAGTCTCCAGCTATGGGGAACTCTCCAAATAGTTCTGTTTGTCTCCTATCTCAGCAGGCAACTGAAACCTGAAACAGTTTTAGTCCAGGACACCTTCCAAAAAGGCTTAGAAAAAAGCCACATCCTCATTCCCCTGAATGAGTGTTCCTTTTAGGCTTTTCCTCCCTTTCCTAATAATCTAGGAGTGAAGATTCTTCTGATGACTCCCTTTTGGCCCAGATAACATTTTTCTCCCTTCTCATGCAACTAGCCAGGGACAGCTACCAAAAACTCTCTAACAGAGTGGACTTGCTCATACAGCACAACTGGATCCCTCATCCATCCTAATATTCAAAATCTCCATCTAACTGTATAGATGATAGGTTTCTGATCCCATTTGTCTGCTTTTTTTTCTGAGATCATGCAGCAGGCATTGAAGGAGGCAAGGAAACTTGCTACTAGAAAACCATACTTAGCCAAACAGAAAATACTTCCTACTTGGTACTACAAAGGAGGGCAAGACCTATCTCAAATGTAGGCTCCTCTGGCTCTTCAGTACCTGTGTGAATTGCTCAATGTAGGCCTAACATACACTCCAATCAATGTACACCTCTGGGCCATTTCCACTTGTTTGCTAGTGGCTCCCCAGTTTGTTATTTATTCCAAATAAAAAAACATTTTAAAATAGGTGTTATGTATTTGGGCACCTAGAAAACAAGTGGCATTTTCTTGGATTCTAAATTTTGTTCTGGAGAAGTTAACCCTATCTTCTTTTTGATTCTGTGTCCAGTTCTTCTCTAAAATTTCTAATTTGAAATATCACTTTGCTTATTACTCTGACTTCTGTCTACTGAACCTGTTTTGATCTTCCTTGAGGACAAGGTGAGTTTTAGAGCTAACCCTTTCTTTTCATCTAAAGCTGTTCCTGAATTTACCATAAACCAGACTGTTCATCTCTCTGTATTCTGTCCTGAACCAAAAAGCAAGGGACAAAGAATTATTTATACCATGGACATCCACAGGCAACTAAGATTCTGTTTGGATATATAATACAAATAATGAAAATGTTTTTAGTACCTTTAGTTTTATATACTGGTCAGGCATATTTTTATCACCTAGAAGAGAAGCTGTGGACAATAATTAATAGAGTTGTTTTGCAATTAAAGCTCATATACATAACACAGGCAGGAAGGGTATAAATCATAGTGGAAGGGGATGATGATGAAGAAGGAGGAAGTTCTAGAAAAAAGGCGAGAGTAGGATTTTGGAAGCAGATCATTACGGAGAATAAGAATAACCGTATAGAGTATTATATTCATTACATTGCAAAAAGTATTCCAAAAACAAAGTCAACAGGAGAATGGAGAAAGGAGAGTTTGCCAACAAGGATGACTGAAAATAGGAGTGGAGAAAATTCACAAAATGGAGCTGGTGTTTACTGGTGAAAACTGGCATAGGAACCAAGAAACTGTGAGCAAGTAACTAGAGACGGAAAGGTAATAGAGTGGGATGAGGCTAAGTGTGAGTTTGCACTGCTTGTTAGAAACTGCCTTCCCTACCAGGGATTGATGTCAGAGTGTGGGCAAAGAGAAAGGTAAAGGGACTCAGTGAAAGACCTGCTGTGGTAGAGATTTTAGTCAAATCTAGAACAGAAGCTGCTGTTAAAAAAGGGATAATTAGTATGGCTCTCAAAATATTACATGGCAAGTATAAGAATCAATCAGAGGTTAGAAAAGGTTGGGAAGATAAACCAGAAAAGCAGTTTACAAAGGAACAATGGAAGAACATAGGTATGGCTCCCAAGTATGCAACAAAATCTAGAAGGTGTATGATTTTTGCATGGAAGTATTTGCATAAGTATTTTTATAGCCCAAGTAGACTTCAAAAAATTTTCCTCAGGTAGATAGCAAAGGATGGATGTGTGATGGAAATGAGTGTGGTAACTGAGAACATGTTTTGTGGGGGTGATATACGTTGATATTTTTCAAAACTACGCTACAGAGTACTCTTTCAGAAATATTGGGAGAGCAGAATTGATAACTAAGGAAATTATTCTACTTGAGGACACATGCTCTGAAGTGCCTAAACATTGTAAGGCCTTATTAAACTTAATGCTATTGGCTGACAAAAAAGCTTTTAATAGAAAATAGAAATCAAAATATAAACCAACTGTAATTGAAGTACTGAACATTGTTAAGGATATAAAAGAACTGGAAATGCGGTCTTTAGATAAGAGAAGGATTACTTAGAAATAAATGGAATTTGTGGGAACTGGACATCTCAGATGCTCAGGTAAGAGCCGCCCTCTCCAAAGCAAAAAACACAGCATCAATGGGACCAGATGGTGTCCCGGGCTGCGTCCTACATGAACTCCAAGAAGAGCTAAACCCAAACATAAAACTACTGTTCAATCTTAGCCTTACTACAGGATATGTACCCAAAGAGTGGCGTACAGCAACAGTGGCCCCTCTCCACAAAGGTGGTGCCTCAACGGATCCTGGAAACTATCGCCCCATAAGCCTGACTAGCTTGGTCTGCAAAGCTATGGAAAGGATCATCATGGACCTCATAAATAAAGATATTGGGGACCTACAGACACTGGATCCTACCCAGTTTGGCTTTGTTAAGGGCAGATCCTGTCTCTTAAACCTGGTCGATTTCTTTGAAACAGTCACCAAGGCCATTGACGAGGGGAAGGTGGTCCACACAGCCTACCTGGACCTCGCAAAAGCCTTCGATACAATACCCCACTCAGGCATTATAGATAAGCTCACCAGCTTAAATATAAACCCCTATGTCACTAGATGGGTTGCAAACTGGCTCAAGGACAGAACCCACATGGTTAGAATTGCTGGAGCCATGTCAGACTCCAAACCAGTTACAAGTGGTGTCCCACAAGGCTCAGTCCTGGGACCTCTCTTTTTCGGTATATATTTCTCGGAGGTACAGGCCAACACGGAAGGACTGTGGCTGACCAAGTTCGCAGATGACTGCAAACTGCCATAATCAACTCTCCAGCCGACACAAGCATCCTCCAAAAGGGCCTCATAGAAACAGACAACTGGTGCCAGAGCCATGGCCTTAAGCTAAACGCCAAAAAGTGTATAGTCATCCCCTTTGGCAAAAACAAAGTGCCCACAAATTACCAAATAGGTGGTAATCCATTAAGTACAGAAGAAGTCATTAGGGACCTGGGGACCCAAGTTGATAGCAATCTCTCATTTGACAACCACGTGGCCAAAGTGGTTAGAAAAACATTTTATATAGCCCACCTAATCATGAAGGGATTCACATCTAGATCAGGGGAGGTCATCGTACCTCTTTACTCATCCCTCATCAGGCCCATAATTGATTACAAGGCCCCTTTTGAGATGTACCTTACCAGACACCTGCAGCAACTGGAAAGACCCCAAAAGTACCTCACCAAGCGGATCAAAGGGCTCAAACAGATGCCATATGCTGCCCGGTTAAAGAAACTCCAGCTCTACTCAGTGGCATACCGCCTGCTCAGAGGCGATCTGTGCCTGACGTATAAAGCCATGTCCAACCCGGAATTAATGGACATGCTGCACCTCAGAAAATCCAAATCCCATCGAGCTACGCTCGAGAGACTTGAACCTCAGCACTGAAATAAATAGGACATGCTGGAGGGACAGATTCATAACCGAGAGGCTCCCTTCACTCTGGAATAAAATCCCAGTCCAGGTTAGGCAGAGTCCCACATTGACTCTCTTCAAGAGGAATCTTGATGAGTGGATGGGAGATTGTAGGTTTACCCCGGCTATCACTTCTGTGTCACTGTTAGACAGAGGCACAGTATACTAACCTCAAAAAAAGGCATAGCAAAATTAATTTAAAATGGGTGGCGAAAGCCAAACACACTCTGGCTAGGCTTATAAATGCCCTAGGGCAGATAGCCTAGTATGAACCTATGAACAATACACGCAGAATAGTATTCAGGAGAAGGAATGAAGTTTTAGAGAAGGCAAAAATTGTACATTATATGTAATAATGGAATGAATGATTGTTGTTAGAAAGAAAACATACGCAATATGTAATGCATGAAAATATTACTATGGTTTGTTCTCTTTTGTATTAATGTATGTGCCTATGTCTTAAGTGGTTATTTAATAAACATGTTAAAAAAAGCATTATTTTTGACAAAATTGAAGGCTAGAAAATCTGTTCAACTTTTTTGTTTCCTATGATGGTAAGAAGAAGGGTCATCCAGGTTCTAAATAGACCATTTCTAGGTGGCTGCCTCCGACTGCTCAGTTTTGCTACACAAACCGTGGCAGAAATCTCCCTGAGGATGTCACAGCTCATTGTCCAGGAGTTATGGCCACTTTTGAAGTTTTTAGAAAGGAGTGGATTTTAGATCTATTCTGGAAGCAGCTACTTGGTCCTCAATTCACACTTTCACTAAGCACTACAATCTGGACTCAGTATCCAGAAGTGTAGCTGGTTTTGCTTAAGCTATTCTGGCACTTTCCATCCATCTTTCTAACCTACGGTAATTGTCCCATGTACAGTTACAGTTACTGCAAAAGTGTTATAATGAAGAAGATAGTACAGCTGTGTACATAAACTTTCTGTAGCAGTAGATGTTTGAATAGATCACTGTTGCAGTGTTAGCATCCTCCTTCCATCCCCTTTTTCTGTTTTTTCCCTATCAGGTGGGGGTATGTCTTTCCTTTTGCTCTTCTAATGTTTCATTCCTTAAAGGTTAAGGCTTAAGCTTCCCTATTTCAGACAAAAAAAACCTCTGAGATTTGACATGTCCTTGAATCCCTGTTATACCACTACGTACTGTTTTGCTAGGGCAGACATAAGGTATGTGAGGAAGGAGCCTGAGTCTTTGTAGACGACCATACATCCAGTATCCTTGGCAGGATACATCTTATATTCTTATTGCTACTGCAACAGTAATCTATTCAACATCAACTTTTATGGTAAATTGTACATAGTTGTTTCTGTTGACTGCCTTTTAAATCATTTTTTATTGTGTATTAAATATTCCTTTGTCTTTAGTGTGCTCTTTTATTGTATAAAGTTTACTTGTTTTTTTCAACTGAGTGTGTATTAAAATTCCTGGCTGATACTAAAATTAGTCCAATGGGATCAGTGCTCTACCCCAGTTAAAAATTGTATAAATAAATGGCAAATTTACATACCTGTACTATCTTTTTAGTGCTGGTTCCAAGCTCAGCAGGACCCGCAAGTAGAAAATCTACTTTTGACTTAGCTTTAGAGCTGTTTAGGCCCCTGCAGTTATCAGGGGCTTGGAAGGAGTTAAGCCCATCTGCATCCCATTGGGGGGGGGGGGGGCAAACTCAAACTGCATTACGTTGGACTCCTTGGGTAGGAGGTTGCCATTACACTACTTTTGCTCAGTGGCAGAAGGACACAATAAGTCTGCCTAATCCAACTTTTTAAAGTGTCATTGACACATTCACACCTGTAGTATTCTTTTTGTATATTTCCGTTTAACACCTATAACTCTTTATGGCATCATCACATTTCTCAGGAGCTGCGTTCCTTATTTGAGTGATTATGCATTGAGAATAAGCAGTATATGACATGGCATGGTGTGAGAAACAATATAACATTAATGCCAGGATACACTGCTTATTAATCACTTTTTTGTCGCTTGTTATTCATATTTTATATTTTGTTCCTCTGGTTGTGGCTCCACTACCTTCACCCATATGGCCCTTTTGCTCCATTGAGTAGGCATCCCTGAGCTAGGCGAGAGTCATATAACCCATTTGTTCCTGCATGAGGTGCCTTATTATCCCATTTGTTCCCCCATTTGGTAAGAATCGGGTGGTAAGGAGCAAACCCACTTAACTGGTCAGTTGGGGCTTCCATCCCCCATTGAAGCATACCCTGTTCTTTACAGCGGCTCATTGAGCACTGCTTCTGTGCTGAAGCCACAGGGAGTGTGCCTCTACACTCTGTCTGGGCTTCAGCTGATGACCTTCCAAGCGAGTACCTAAAAATAAAAGCCAATAGCATTGCCTATCCTGTCTCAATCCTTATAAACAGGTCAGTCCAGGAATCCCATGTTCCCTCCCTCTAGAAAAAGTCACACATTATCTGTCTGCAGAAAGGGGGAAATTCAACATACATTAATAAATTTAGTCCTATAGCAGTCTTATCTCTCCTCGCCAAAGCACTTGAAAAATGTATTCAGAAACAATTGTTAGACTATGTTCTGCAGGAAGAACTCCTATCCCCTACATAACATGGCTTCTGTCCTTCCCATAGTACTAGCACTGCCCTTCTAACCTGTATAGATACTGTCAGTAAAGTTAGAGATAATGGCAAACTAGTCTCTTCCTTATTTCTAGAGTTGGCAAAAGCCGTCAACACAGTTTACCACAGCAAACTTCTACTTTAGATGTCCTGATTAGGTGTCGCTCAGCCCATCCGTCTGTGTTGAAATGCTACCTGTACGGTAGGTATCAGTAAAGTGGCACTCCACACTCTGTCTGTACCTCCCAGTCACCACCAGTGTACCACAAGGCTCTATCCTTGGTCCCCTCTTCTTTAACATTTTCACCAACACTCTCTGTATTTGTACACAACAGGCCATCATAATACAATACACAGATGATTCCACTCTCATTTGCATATCTGACAGCATGGTACACCTCGTAACTCACAACTCATCCTCAACCCAAAAAAAAAAAAAAGACCAAACTACTACTTTTTTATCCAAATCCCTCTTTCATGAAAACAAAATGTAAAGTTCTGTCTCTTGATAATACAACCATTGAAGTCACTTCTCATAGCAAACTGTTAGGGATGATAGTGGATAATAATCTTACATTCAGCCTGCATATACAAAATTGCATAAGAAAAACTCATCAAAACTAGGGATACTTTACAGAGCCAAAAACATTCTTGCAATTAAAACTACACTTGCTACTACTTATCTCCTCCACACTCTTCTTTATGACACTCCCATCCTTACTAACCTCCAGGCTTCACAAAAATTAAAACTTGAACAGTGCTACAACAAAGTTGCTAAATTTGCAGCACTTACCACCTTCAGAACCCACCAATGTATAGCACTGAAAATTCCAAATTGGTTAGAACTGCCACATCAACTAAAATATACACAACTTCATACAGCCTATAAAATTATGCAGGATCCATCTGCTGTTCAGCACTAAAAAACATTTTACACAACTATGTCCCTAGCTGGTCATTGCGATCCAGTCACCAAAACGTCCTGCCTGTCTACAGATCTAGCAAATCTGCTGGGCATTGTCTGTACTCGTAGAAAGTTGCTAAGGCTTGGAACTCCTTACCGATATCCATCAGGTCTATACCTCCCTCTCATCTTTCAAAACCACACTGAAAGACTTCCTAGCAAAATTCTGCCTCTGTTTTTGCTCAAAACCAGGATAAACTATATCCCTAAATGTGAACAAGTATCATTTTTATTCCTTGTACCTCTTTATTCTCCAATCTTCACTTCCTTACTGCCATCTAATTTTCTTCCCTGACTTTCTGTCTAAATATAGTATAAGCCTCTTTTTCCCTCACTTCATATTGCAATTCCTATTTGTATTAGATTAACTTAAATTTAATTTCTCCACAAACTAACATTTCTCTAAATATTAAATGATTGTCATATACCTTGTATCAATTTTTAACCAATGTTTTTATATTATGTCTAATTTGTTATAATTATTTAAACTGCAGATGTTTTTATTTTTGAAGAGTGTAGAGTTGTTTTTAAAAATGTTTTGCAATAATTTGGAGCTTTTCTCCTGGGCCCCCGCTGAAAATGGGCTTCTACCCAGTCAGACTTTCCAAGTAATCAAATGTCAATAAGTAAATAAGTAATTAAAATGTGCATGCTTGCATGCACTTTATGCTCACAGGCTCATGCTCCATGGGTGCAGCACCCAGTGTTTTCACTAAGGATCATCATCCTTCCTCCCTTCCAGGATGGCCAAACTAACTGAGACTATCCTTCCTTGCCAGCTCCCACAGGTACCTGACCCACTAGTTGAACTCAGATAGCCTGTATCATAGTCAAGGTTTTATTATTCTACACCAAGGAAACACCTGTTGTTTATATTTTCATATTTGCCCTAGTAATTTCATAATGGAGTGAACCAAATGATGTCCATCATATTGATCACTTTTACAGTAGCCGAAGCTGTATGGGTCATATCCTGCTAAAGATTTAACAGCAGTCCAGCTTTCAAAGCTTCAGGGAACCTTCCACACATCAGAACCACTAGATAGCTCCAGCTAAGCTGACTAAAAGACAAGTTTGAATGCTAAGCCCTTCAGAGCTTTTCTGCTCTCGATGACAGCATTCTTTTACTGGTTTTCAAGGATCAATGGTCAGCTTGTGCTGTTCCAGTGCTGGGCAGTTAAGCAGCATTTGATGAAAAAAACCTTCCTCGTTTGGTATGTTATTATTTGAGCTTACTTTATGGTTAAGGAAATTATTTTTATGCTAATAAAATGTGTCTTTGATGACTGCCATACAACTTAATTGTACTTTTGTTGTTGTTTAAAACTATTTAAAACTACTTTTTCTGTAGAGAAACATGGTTTAATGTATCTATTTTGGAGCTGGCAAAGTATATTGAAGTACTTTTTACTGTATTTTACCTGGGAGAAAGTGACTTTTATTTTTACACGCTTCTGTTTAGCTTCTCTGTGAAAGAATCACCATTTTTGGCTTAACTATGGAACAAACTACGTCTCATAGTCAGTCCATCTTCTAGCCACAAAAAGAAGTTAGCTAAACAGCCTTAGTCACCTCAGCAGGCTAGTGATTTGCATTAGCCATGGATGGGTGACCTTGTTGTGGCCAAACCTGGATGTTCTTTGTGTTTCACTGTTGCAGTCATTACATTTGGGTTATCCTGCTGGCAGGTTGCCCTCACTCGGCCTGAATTCCAAAGTCTTGGGTCCTGCATCAGTTGCTGTTGCCTCTTCCTTGACGTCAGGTCGTCAGGGGGTATAAAAGATGCAGCCGACGCCATTTTATTCAGTCTTTCTTGCCACACGGTGCCCGAAGCAGAAGCAGTTCGCAAGTGCCAGTCGGCCGACTCTTGAGATTTTCGTGTTCGAGTTTCAGATCCAAAGTCTTCATTAAAAGCTAAGTACCCCATTGGGGAAACTTTTTTCTTGCTCCAGACCGATGTCAGAAAAAGTTAATAATCGTATTTCTTGTGGGAAGCAAATACCTCATAAGGACTTTCATTCTTAATGTATTCCTTGCCTAGGCCCTGACCACGACGTTGCTAGTTGTCAGTTTTGTGCTAGATTTAACCAACGCACTATTAAGTGTTGGTACGATTTTGCATTAAGCTATTTTGGGTGAAGATTTAATTATACAATGTCGTCGGATAGCCATCCGACTACCGGAGTTCACAAAAAACACAAAGAAAAAGACAGGCAACCGAGTTCCAAAACCGACGACAAAGCTTCTCCTAAGCAAGTCGCCGGTTCTCAGTGAGGCGCTTTCGCAGCCCCTGATGCCCGCTACTTTAGAATCACAGGCTGCTACCGACTCCCACGTGGAGTCGGCCAGGCCGCTGGAAACTCAAGGTATTGTAACCTCGGAGATTATTCCCTCAGATGGGTCCGGAGCCGCTGAGCAGGCATCGGCTTCTAAGGGTGTATTCAGACCTAAACAATTATATATTAAGCCGACTTCAAAGACAAAGACTAAAACACCTTTAAAGGCAAAGAAACAAGTTCACCAACCACAAGGACTGGTCTCCATGCCCCAAAAACAGATGCTCAAAATGGCCGAAGACTTAATTACCTTGATCAGGGGTTCCCATCCCCCTCCTGATAAGAGGCCTAGGCAAGAGACAGACTATGAATCTTCAGATCAGGTTTCCATTTCTTCTGATTCCTCTTCTGATCAGGAATATTTTCTTCCTCCCTATGAGGATTCTGATGCTGAAGAATCAGTTCCTTCAGCTTCTCCTCCTGAGGACTACTCTTTTGGGTAAACCTTGCATACCATGAGGGAGCACTTCCACTGGGAGAGCCAAGATTTTTCAGAATCTAAGAAAAGGCTCAGAGACTTCCTTTTACTACCTCAACACAGGCCTCTAGCTATTCCACCTGTGTTGGACATTGTAGATGATGTGTTCTCAGAGTATAGTTTGACCCCTGACTCTTTACCTGCAGCTCCTGTTAAGCCGGACAGATACTACTGGGTCCCTGACTTTCATAAATTCCTTTTCAAAAACCCTACTGCAGACCCAGAAACTATTTCTCAGGGTCCAAAAGGGGTCAAGGCTTCTGCTGCAAAAAACCCTACCCCCTCTGACAGGGATTCTAGGGCACTGGATAGATGGGGAAAAAAAATTTACACATCTGCTACTTTGGCTATAAGGGCCTTAAATTGCCAGTTTCATATGCTCAAATATCATCAATATATCATGACACTGCTTAAACAGAAAATTATGGCAAATTCTGAATGTGCAGAAAACAAAGAAATGCAAGATTTATTGCATGCAGCTGAACAAGTTCGAAAGCATACCTTGCAATGTGGGTTTGATTCTCTGGAGGCCTCCTGCAGGGCCGCTGTTACGGGTTCTGTCATTAGGAGGCATGCTTGGTTAAAGGAACAAAATCTTCCTGACCATGTTAAAGCAAAATTATTAGATGCTCCTTTATAACATGAAACCTTGTTTGGTGTTAAGACAGAAGAGGTGTTAAAGAAAATGGAGGACAATTTATTTTATTTTTATTTTACATTTGTTGACCGGGATAGTCTGACTGGATGCATGCCCATTTTCAAGCGGAGGCCCGGGGAGAAAAGCTCCAAGGGTAAGCAGATACAGCATTACATAATACCAGCATTACATATTACAAACAGACTATTTACAGAGATTACATAAGTAAGCAAGTTAAACAAGTTCCACAGGTTACAGTTAATCCTGAGCACAAGTCAGGATTAAATTAAATTACACAGTAAACTGGTTAACAGATTTTTACACATTCTAGAGAGAGTTAGCCAGCCTTGATACATTGACATAGCCAGTTAAGTGACAAATGTTGTTTGAGTCTAGTTTTAAATTGACCTAAGGTGGACAGTAAGGTAATATCAGCTGGAAGAGAGTTCCAGGATCTACTTACAGAGTTTACAGAGAGAGAATTACCGGCTGTGTTATTAATTTTGCTAGTCTGAATTAGTAGTTTGTTAGAGGATCGAAGCGGTCTAGGATTGTTATAGGGGGTGATAATATTTTTAAGTGCAGGAGTATTGTCCGGATTATAGAGGATTTTATAGGCCATAATCAGTTGGTTATACTGGATTAGGCTGGGTAGTTCAAGCCACCCAAGCTGATTTAGATTGATGCAATGATGTTTCCTAAAAGGCAGCCCAGTGGCAAACCTGGCAATGTGGTTGTAGCAAATTGAGAGTTTGTTAAGGACAGTCTTGTTTAAATTCGAGAGTAGAGGGGACGCATACAGAAGGGTTGAAAGAAGGTGAGAGCGAGCTATGGCAATTTTAGCTGGAGGGGTTAGGAAGGCTTTTATTCTGTAAAGTGACCCTAGTTTTTTATTGATGGTTTTGATAGTTTGGTTAACATGTAGGTCAAATTTTAGATTATTGTCTATGATGACACCTAATAGTTTTGTAGATGGGTCAGGGGAGATTATTGTGCCATCATTTGATTTTATGGTAAAGGTGAAAGCGGTAGACCTACCTGTTGGTGAAAATAACAGCATTTTAGTTTTTTTGGGGTTTAGGATCAGACGATGTTCAGAAAGCCAGTTTTCTATTGTATTAAAGGTGGTCTGAGTAGCTGACCATAACTCTACTGGAGATGTGGCTGAGCAAATCAGAGTAGAGTCATTGGCATATTGGATGCAGCTGACTTTTGGGATGACAGTATAAAGGTCGTTAATGAAGATGGAGAACAGCAAAGGCCCTAGTATAGAGCCTTGTGGTACTCCAAGGGTGTTGGGTAGAAGGTTAGAGAGTTTGTTCTGCCAGAGGACAGCCTGCTGTTGACCATTCAGGTAGGATTGAAGCCATTGGAGGGCTCCAGTATCTAGACAGAATGTTTGCAGTGTGTGGATTAAAAGTTGGTGATCAACCATATTGAATGCCTTGGAAAGATCCAAAAAGAGGGCTGAGGATATATAATTATTGTTGCGATTATGGTTTATGGTGTTAGTAAAGGCTAGGAGGGCTGAAGTAGTGCTGTGATGAGGACGGAAGCCATGCTGAGTGTCTGCCATAAGGCGATTTTGGATTAGGTGGTGCATGAGTTGTCTATGAATACATTTTTCCATAAGACAAAGCTAAATCTATGCAAACGGTCAAGGATTTCTTACAGGTACAGCCACCTAGATTTGGCAAACACTGGCCTACAAAGAATTGGTCCTTTCCAGGCTCAGACAGACCTCAAATGGGCAGATCCAGACGCCCTAGAGGCAGATCACAGCCGCAAGGATCCTACAGGTCTAAGCAGTGGAGTGCTTCTATCTCCAAAGGTGGAGAAGACAAAGCACAATCAAACAGGAAACAGTCCCAATGACTTCCCTCTGCCTGCACCAAGCATTTATCTTCTGGCAGCACCCTTAGGGGGAAAACTAGCACTTTTTTCTCAAAATTGGCACATTATAACCCAGGACAAATGGGTTCTAGACATAGTGTCACAAGGCTACAAGTTTAATTTCCATACCCTGCCAAGGGCAAACAGTTGTCCAGACTTGCCAAAAAATCAATGGGCAGAGGCTCAAAAACAAGTCGCAGCTCTCATAGACATGAGGGCTACTCAACAAGTGCCACAGCAAGAGCAGGGACAAGGATTTTACTCAAGACTGTTCTTGGTACCCAGAAAGGACAAAGCATGGAGACCAATACTGGACCTATCTATTCTAAACACTTTCCTAGATATACCAAAATTCAAGATGTTGACCTTACAGCAGCTTCTGCCCATGCTGGGCAGCAAGGCTTGGCTTGTGACTTTAGACCTAAAAGAGGCATACCTGCATGTCCCAGTCAGACAATCATGCAGAAGATACCTCAGATTCAAGGCTGGCTCAAAGCATTACTAATTCTCTGCACTGCCCTTTGGCTTATCTACTGTGCCTAGGGTCTTTACAAAGTGCCTGGCACCAGTAATTGCTTACTGCAGACAAAGAGGAATACAAATATATCCTTACTTGGACGACTGTCTCATATAAGCAAAGAACAAGGACATTCTACTACAGCATCTGACGTTTGTAATAAGACTTTTAACATGCCTAGGGTACACAGTCAACCAAAAGAAATCAAAACTAGTACCCTCTCAAGAGATAATATTCCTGGGTGCAAGCTTAAATACAACTGCCTAGATGGCTTATCTCATTCCCGACAAACAAAGGTAACTGACTACCTATTTCAAGGAAATGGCAACAAAGGCCCAGTTATCTGCAAGAAAAATTCTGCAGGCTTTGGGCTTCATGGCATTCTGCATCTTACTAATTCCATATGCAAGACTGCATATGAGGAAAATTCAATGGTACCTAAAACGTGTCTGGACACAACATTGCCACAGTCTGGAAACAATGATTGCGTTAATTCCCTGCCCGCAACAGTAGTTTCGATGGTGGACAAAGGCTTGTCACCAAAACAAGGGACAGCCATTCTCACTACCCCCAGCCAGGCAGAGCCTAACAACGGATGCTTCAGATTATGCCTGGGGGGCACACATGGCAGGAAGAGGCATTCAGGGCACCTGGTCCACAAACCAAAAGCATCTACATATCAATCAAAAAGAGATGCTAGCTGTTCAAAATGCCCTGACAGCCTTCAAGGACCTACTTCATCCAGGACAACTACTGATAAGGACAGACAACACCATGGTCATGTGGTACATAAACAAGCAGGGGGGCACTCATTCTTATCCCCCTGTGCATACAAGCCATGGCTTTATGGGACACAGCATTGACTTACCAAATTCATCTGCAGGCACAATTCCTGCCAGGAAAGGAAAATACTCTGGCAGACGAACTAAGCAGAAACCTCATGGATCCCCATGAGTGGCACCTGGATCCACAAGTCTTCAGCATGATAACAAAGAAATGGGGATGCCCGGACATAGATGTATTTGCCTCCCCTTAAAGCAATCAACTAAAAAGATTCTGCACAAAGACTTATCACAGACAAGCTTGGAAAGTGGACGCCTTATCTTTCAACTGGACAAACCTATCAGTATATGCCTTTCCTCTACTGCCTCTCCTCCCCAAGGTACTCATAAAGGTCAGGCAGGAGAAACCAAAAATGATTCTGATTGCCCCAGACTGGCCACGCCAGTACTGGTATCCGATCTTAAGGAACTTGTCCCAATGCCCAGCCTAGACTTTACCTCAAATACCTCATCTACTGTCCCAGCAAAACAATCAGATTCTGCACAGCCAACTCAGGACCATAAACTTGGCAGCATAGTGGATAATGTAGCCATACAAACCACACCTCTCAGTAAAGCTGTGATGGATGTCATTTTAGAAGCCAGAAAGCCTAGTACTAGAAAATCCTATGCTGGGAAATGGAAGAGATTCTGCGCTTGGAACCAAGCTCAAGGAACTGATACAGCTGTCCCAAATATTCCTCAGATTTTGCAATACTTAACTGAGATGCTGGACAAAGGCCTATCTTTTTCATCAATTAAAATCCATGCCACTGCCATTTCGGCTCATTACAATACAGAGCCACCACTCTTTTCTCATCCTTTATTAAGGCAGTACCTCAGAGGAGCCAAAAACTTAAGGCCTCCAAGGAGGACGCCAATACCTGCATGGGACCTCAATTATATCTTGGAAAAACTCACCTTACCTCCTTTTGAGCCAGCTGCTACTGCGGATATAAAGTTCTTATCTTGGAAAACAGCTCTGCTCCTAGCAATAACTTCTGCAAGACGAGTTTCAGAGCTACAGGCACTCATGGCTGTGGAACCCTTTATCATTTTTTATCCAGACAGGGTCTCTCTCAGAACAAACCCTACATTTATGCATAAGGTGGTATCCAGTGTAGCCCTTAACCAAACAATTCATTTGGCAACTTTTTATCCAAATCCACAGAACAAGGGGGAGATAATTCTGCATTCTTTGGACGCACACAGACAACTTAGATTCTACTTGGACAAAACTAAAGTTTTCAGAAAGACAGAACAATTACTAGTGGCATATGCCACAACATCACAAGGAAAGGCTATCTCCAAGCAGACTATTTTGAAGTGGATAGGTCACTGCATTCGTTTCTGCTACTCACAGCATGGCAAACCAGTGCCTAAGGGCATTAGGCCACATTCAACCAGAGCTGCAGCCACTTCTGTAGCCTTTCTCAGGGGAGTACTAACCAAAGACATTTTAGAGGCTGCTACTTGGAGTTCATTGCATACCTTTACAAAACATTACGATCCACCAATTTAGTCTAACTCCAGGGCAGGCTTTGCCACTGCAGTTCTGCAGGGCCTCATAGCCGCTCCTAATGCAGTTTAGCTCCAGCCCCCCAACCATAGCTTTGGGACTCAACCCAAATGTAATGACTGCAACAGTGAAACATGAAGAACATAGTACAGTTGTGTACACTTACCATAAATGTAGATGTTCGAGTGTATTTACTGTTGCAGTCCAGGTTACCCACCCGCCATCCCCCTTATTTTTGCTGGAACTTATCTTTACTTCTCTAATCTATACAACCTAGGTGGTGTATTTGCTTATAGATGAAGGTAAAGCTTATTTTGGTACATGTATGTTTTATTTACATAATTTTAGCCTACCCGTTTGGGGGCACCTGACATCTGGGGCAAGAAAAACTGAATAAAATGGCGTCAGCTGCATCTTTTATACCCCTGACGACCTGACGTCAGGGAGGAGGCGACAGCAACCAATGCAGGACCCAAGACTTTGGAATTCAGGCCGACTGAGGGCAACCTGCCAGCAGGATAACACAAATGTAATGACTGCAACAGTGAATACACTCAAACATCTACATTTATGGTAAGTGTACACAGCTGTACTTTCCTCAGACCACTCATGTTGTCCCCCAGATCCTTTTGGTGTTGTTCATATAGCCAGTATAGACAGGGAGTTAGCTATGTCCTCCGCGACTATTCTGGTCCTCTCAGTGGGTAAGGGAGAGACATCCTTGTTGGTCTTGGGGAAGAGGCAAGGAAGGTCCCCTTGCTTAACCGGAGTGTTGTGCCCTGGAGAAGCTATTGCTGCCATTAATAAACCTGTTTGCTGCAACTTTCCTATCAAAAAGAAACATAAAACCAAACATTTATCTTCTCCTGTACCAGTTTTTCTGGACAGGAGTAGGTTATTAAGACTGGCTCAGGGTCTAGTACAGGCTATTGACACTTCTTATAGGGTGGTTCCTGGTAAAAGAAATCATAGGATCATAGGATCATAGGAGGTTACTAGGCTATTGGCTCTGAGGCCCTTATAAGTCTAGCCAAGAGTTTAGCCCATGTTTAGACAAGTCAGCACCCAAAGCCCCTGTCCAGCTGGTACACAGGTGGAATTCCAGGAGTGTATTTTCTGTTTCCCATCCAGTTATGCAGGTTGTGCTTAAAAAACAGATAATGAGGTACTCTGCTTGATATGGAGAGGGAGTCTATTCCACAGATGGGGGAGTCTCTGGGACACAAATCTGTCCCGCCAACAAGTCCTGTTTTTATCACAGACCAGGATGAGGTCGCGTGTACCGGTTGCTCGAGTGGAGCTTGACTTGCGGATATGCAGCAGTCCCATCAAGTCAGGGTCTGAGATTGCTTTATATGCCAAACAGAGGTCACCCCCGAGGATTCTGTATGAAACTGAGTAGAGGGATAGGGCTTTTAGCCTATCTGTGTAGGGTAGGTGTTTGAGGCACTGGATTATCCTGGTGAGGAACCTCTGTGGTCTTTCCAGCTGCTGCATGTGCTTTGCAAGATACATGCTGAAGGGGGGATTGTACTCAATAATTGGCCTTATAAGGGAAGAATACAGGGATGTTATGACCTCTTTTTCCCTGAATGAGATACCCTTACGTATGAGGTGGGCCATGTAGAAAGCTTTCCATACAACGGAAGCAACATGTTGGTCAATTGTCAGGTTGCTCTCAACCCGGGTGCCCAAATCCCTCACTACTGATTGTGTACTTAGGACATTGTTATGAATGTGATAATATGTGGGAATGTCATTCTCCCCAAAGGGGATGATGCTGCATTTTTTAGCATTCAGCTTGAGGTCATGTTTCTGGCACCAGTCATTTGTTTGGGTGAGACCCTCTTGGAGGACGCCCACATCACTTAGGAAATTGACTGCGCCCAGCTTTCAGTCATCTGCAGACTTGGTCAGCCATAGTCCACTGGTTTTGGCCTATACCTCAGAGAAGAGTATCCCAAATAACAGGGGCCCCAAGACCGATCCCTGGGGTACGCTGCTCATTACAGGTTGATAGCTTGTGCTGGCTTCCTCTATTTTGATTAGGTGGGTTCTATTAGTGAGCCAGTTTGCTACCCATCTGGTAACATATGGATTGATGCCTAGGTGAGAGAGTTTATCTACTATGTCCGAGTGGGGAATAGTGTCGAAGGCTTTGGCCAGGTCAAGGCAGACAGTGTGCACCGTCTTCCCCATGTCCATGGCTTTGGTGACTGTCTCAAAGAAGTTGACCAGATTTAACAGACATGACCACCTCTTGACAAAGCCAAACTGTATGAGGTCAAGTGTTTGGAGGTTGCCAATGTCCCTGTTAATGAGGTCCATGATAATCCATTCCATGGCCTTGCAGATCAGGCTAGTTAGGCTGATGGGTCTATAATTTCCCAGATCAGTGGATGCTCCACCTTTGTGTAAAGGGATGACAGTGGCTGTCCTTCACTCAGCTGGGACAAAGCCAGTACTCAGGCTTTGGTCGAATAGGGTGCCTAATGGTGCTGCAAGTTCATTCCTGAGTTCATGTAGGATGCAGCCAGGGATGTTATCAGGTCCCACGGAGTCTGTATTTTTTGGCTTTGATAGGGCAGTGATGACCTGTTCCCTAGAGATAAGGGGTGGGGGGCAGGTACTGGGGATGTCCTGGTTTGCTGATGGGGAGGACAGAGGGGAGAAGTTTTCACTGAATCTGTCAGCCAGTAGATTGACTATATCTACAGCATTTGTGTATGTGGTGTCCTTGATCACCAGTTCTGAACAGATCTGGGTGCTTCCTTTGAGAATTTGGACATATGTGAAGAAGGGCTTATGCTTGCCTCTAGTAGATGTGGCCAGTTTGGACTCGAAATTGGCTTTAGATTATTTCACTAGTGCTCTTATTTGCTTGTTCAGGATAAGGAGAGATTGTTTCCAATTGGACACCTGCACCTTCTTGGTCCTGGACAATAATTTTTCCCTTTTGTTATATAGTTTATGTATTGCAGATGTCCACCAGACAGGTTTATTCTTCCTTCTGGAGGATGATTTTGTCCTTTTGGTTATTCCTGATTCAGTGCATCTATATAAATGCTCATATAGTACTTTGGTGTAGATTTGGACATTGGTGCCAGTTCCTGCAGTGGGGGAGGGGGGCTGTGAAGCTGTTTATACCATCCCTCAGGAGGTCGTAATCAGCTTTGAAGAAGTTTTTTTGTTTGACCCTTTCTAGAGGGGGGGGGTCATGGGAGATGGTGACTTCGAAATTGGCCACTTTGTGGTTGGATCTTACCAGGGAGGATGATAGTGTAGGGGTGCTGCAGTGGTTACTCATGTTGACTAATACCAAGTCCAAGATATTAATACCTCTTGTGGAGGTATCAACTAGCTGTTCCAACGCATTTGCATTGATAAAATCGAGGAATCTCTGGGCATTTGTGTTCTGGCATGAGTAGTTTTTCCAGTCTATGGTTGGGTAATTAAAGTCACCCAGGATCAGGGTAAAGGGTTGAATCTTGATAGATTTGAAGAGGCCCATATAGGTGGAGTGGGCATCTTGTCAAATTTGGGGGCCTGTAGTTAGCTATAATTTGAATAGGGGTCTTGTCAATTGTTAACTGCACCTGGAGTATCTCCTGTGCATCATACTGTTTGACCAGCCTGAAGGTGTATGTGTGTGTGTGTCTTTAATATATATTGAAACTCCACTTTCTTTTCTTAAAGAGATCCACGACTATGAATCTGGAGAGGAATATGATGGGACAGATGCAAGTTTTTCTCCTCAGTTTTCTGATTCAGACTCAGAGGAGAGCATGATACCTGAATCTCCCCATGAGGGATTTTCTTTCTGTGAGACTGTTTCCAGGAAGTGCCAGTGTTTTTAGTGGAAGAACACTGAGGCTTCTCAGTGTCTCAGAAAACACTATGAGCTGTTACAACTGGAATCCCCAGTGCCTTCATCCATCTCACCAGCACTGTCAGCACTGGAGGATGTGATTGTCACAGCCTGTGATTTCCCACACAGCACAGCAACCTGAGAAATCAGAAAGTATGTACAAAGTCTCTCAGTCTCTCAGTCTCTCATCCCAGACCTGACACCCAGCATCTATACTTTTAGTTAATTCAGCTGCTGCCAAACATTTTGTTAATTCTAATCCTTCCCCTTCAGACAAGGATGGTAATACAATTGATAAGTTTAGGGGAAAATGTGTATGCTTCTGCATCTTTATTTTTTATAATTTTGAATTGTTAGACTCTTATGTTAAAGTTTATTCTGACTAGCTGTGAAAGTATGAAGAATGTTTTGTGTGCAGCTCCCTCCAATGAAGAAAAGTCTGCTTTGTGTGGTCTAGTGAGGTCTACTTCTTAAGTCACTACTCATTGTTTAAAGTGTGTATATGACTATGTAGGTACTGCATCCAGGGTTGTGGGTACTGCTGCTATGTTGAGGACGTTTATCTGGATGCATTCTCAAAACCTTCCATTAGATGTAAGGAAATGAGATTTTAAATTCTCATTTGGATAGAAATTTAGATTTTGGACCCTCTGCTGCAGAGGTTATCAAAAATTGTAGTTGGAGAGGTAAGCTGATTCAGGGAATATCTCAGATTTTTCAGTCCTCCTTCTGTAACTGTTCCAAGGGTTTTTCTGTTCCCTTGTCCAGTTTTGGCAAGAAACAAAATAAACAGTTTCAGCAAAATGCTGGTAAGCAGATGTTTAAAAAACAACGACAGGGAGGTAAAAAAAAAATAAAATGAAAGCAGGAATCTCCCAGAACAAAGGACTGTTCAGTAAAGCAGAATGACTATATAAGGGACCATGTGCCACCATCCTACCCTGGCAGTCCTCCTTCTGTAACTGTTCCAAGGGTTTTTCTGTTCCCTTGTCCAGTTTTGGCAAGAAACAAAATAAACAGTTTCAGCAAAATGCTGGTAAGCAGATGTTTAAAAAACAACGACAGGGAGGTAAAAAAAAAATAAAATGAAAGCAGGAATCTCCCAGAACAAAGGACTGTTCAGTAAAGCAGAATGACTATATAAGGGACCATGTGCCACCATCCTACCCTGGCAGTCCCTTATCCCTTCCAGAAAGTCTGAATCGCCATTTGTCTCTTTGGCAGGAGATTGTTTCAGACAAATGGGTTCTGAGGCTGTTTCAGTGTTACAGGTGACAGTGTCAGTGAGAAGAAACTCCTCCTTTCCAAGGAATTGTTCCTTATCCACCATACCAAACCCCTCTCTTTCCTCATGTCGTACAGCACATTGTCTTAGGAGGTAATAAAAACAGTTCCTCCTTCCTAGGTGGGAAAATAATTTTATTCAAGAATGTATTTATTGCCAAAGAAAGAAAATGCCTGGAGACCAGTTTTTAATCTTTCTTTCCTAAAATAGTATGTAACAGTGCCCAAGTTCAAAATGCGTTCACTTCACAACTTGGTGCCCTTCTTTTTCTTTTGAAGTTTTTTTTAGTAACCTTAGATTTATAAGGTGCTTATCATCACATTCCCATTCACTCAAATTTCTGGTAGGAGTTTCTTAAAGTTTTGTGTGCCTGGGTCACATTATCATGTCTCTGACTTACCCTTTGGGCTATGTTCACAAATTGCCTAGCTACTGTCATAACCCATCACAGGCTACGGGGTGTCCACATTTCCATATTTAGATGACTTGCTTATCTTTGCCGAGTCTTTTTCAAAGTGTCAGGAATCTCTCACTTGGGTGAGAGATCTCCTACATAAGATGAGAGTCCAAGAGAACATTGAAAAGTCTTTTTTTGACTCCCCAACATAAGACTTTGTTTCTAAGGTGTCTGCTGAACACCTCAGTACAACGAGCTTTTCCTTGCACAGGAAAAATAGATTTATATTTAGATCTGTTTCATGGGTTTTCCACTCAGACTTTGGTAACTGCAAGAGAATACTTCAGGATTCTGGTTCTCATGGCAAACATGATTCTAATGATACTTGAGAAAGATGTAGTGGTATCTGAAGTCTCTTTAGTTCCAGCACCAACAACCATTATTTTTTCAGATTCCAGTTCTAAGATTTATGAGGAAAAATCACTTTGTGGACACATCAAATATCCCTGCATCCAAGTCTCCACTTCTCCCCATCTGCTGCAAAGCAGTTAGCCACCACAGATGCCTTGGATTTTGCTTGGGGAGCAATGCCAAGGGGAATAAAAGTGTAAGGTGTCTAGGACAGCAAAGACAGACCAAAGCACATAAACATAAAAGAGAGGCTTGCCTATATCAAGACACTCAACTCTCTGAATTACCTTTGATCCCCAGGATCTCTTCAAGTTGCTACGAGTGATACATCAACGATGTGGTACATAAGTAAGCAAGAGGTAACCAGATCTTTCCCCTATGCAACCAAGCCATGTTAGCATGGGTTATAGCTTTATATCACAGTCTCACAGGCATCCTACATCCCATCAGAACAAAACTGTGGTAGACAAGCTGAACAGGACAAGGGCAGACCCTCATGAAAGGAAACTAGATCAGAGGGTCTTCCACTATTTGATACATCTGTGGGGGGGGGGGTTCCTCGGATCTATATCACATTATCGAAATCTTACTACATCTAATCACTAAAGGATGACCTCTAGTGATCGATATAGTAAAACATCGAATAACGTTTAAAAAAAAAAATAAAAACTAACTAGCGTAGGCAAGTCCCCCCTGCACCCCACACCCCCTCTACTTAAATATTCCAACTCTGAGACCGCACTACATTGAGGTAAACGGAAATCTCCCCCTACGGAGATTTCCGTTTACCTGCACGATGTTCTGCGCTTTCGATGTTGTGGTTCCGACAATATCAGCTTCGATATTGTCGGTTTTTGACATCGTGAAGTAGACCTGGTTCCTCAAGCAGACCTGTTTGCTTCCTGTCTGAGCAGTAAGCTTTCAAGATTCTACTCCAGGATGCCATTCAGTAAGGCCTGGAAGACGGATTTTTTTTTTTTGTTGTCATTAGACAGGAATCTTCCTGTAGGCTTTTCCACCCTTTCCAGTGACATCTAGGATACTTCTGAAGATTCAGAAGAAATCTCTGAGTATCATTGTGGTGATTCCCTTCTAGCCTAAACAACAGTGCTTCTTCCTTCTTTTGGAAATAACCAGGGGCAGTTGCCACAGAATGAATATACTCAAACAACATCAGGGGTGTTTGAAACACCCCGACCCCAGTCAACTTCACCAGACTGCCTGGATGATAAGGTCTTAATTCTCCCTAGGCACTTATTTACTGAAGATGTGCAGCAGGTACTAATGAAAGCAAGAAAACCTGCTACTAGAAGGTCATATATTATCAAATGGAAACGTTTTCTAGTTGATGCCAGCACTATAACCAGCATGCATTCAGAGCTAGTTATTCTCTGTTTTTGCAATATTTATGTGAGTTACTATTCTATGGACTTTTGTACACCTCCGTCAAGGTTCATTTATCAACTATTTCAGCTTGTCTGCCCACATATCTTCCTCTTTCAATGCATGCTCATGTCAGAATGTTTTTGAAAGGGGTTTGGCATAAGAGGCCTCCAAGAAATCTGGAGGGGGCTGGAATTTATTGGAGAAAACTGGCAAAGGAACCAAGGCATTGGGAGCAAATAACTAGAGAGGGAAAGGTAATAGAATGGGAAGAGGGCAAAAATTTATTTGGACTGAAGATTAGAGATTGCCTTCCCTATCAAGGATTGATATCAGAGCATAGGCAAAGAGAAAGAATTAGGGAGGTTCTAAATGAAAGACCAGCACTGGTAGAGTTTTTTAGTAGAATCTAGAACAGAAGCTGCTATTAAAAAAGGAATAATTAATATAGTATATAAATATTGCATGATAACTATAAGAATCAATCAGTGGAGGTCAGAAAGCATTGGGAAGAGAGACTGGATAAACAATTCACAAATAAACAATAGGAGGATATATGTATGTCTCCCAAATATGCAACAGAATCTAGAAGATTTAGGATTCTTGCTTGGAAATGTTTACATAGATATTTTTATACCCCAAGTGGACTCCAGAGCATTTTTCCTCAGGTAGACAGCAAATGTTGGAGATGTGATGGGGAAGAAAGAGGTACTTGGGAACATATTGTCATGGAATGCGGTGGGTTGGCGGACTTTAAGAATTCCCTGCAGGATGCACTGTCAGAGATGCTGGGTGTGCGGATTGGTGTGACGAGGGAGATGATTTTTCTGAGCTATTAACAGAATCAGAATTGCCTAGACATGGTAAGGCCTTTTTCTGTCTAATTATGCTGGCTGCCAAAAAAAGCAATTACTGGAAAATGGAAATCAAAGTCTAAACCGACTATATTAGTAGTAGTGAATATAGTAACAGAGATAAAACAACTGGATTTGAGATCTTTAGAAAAGTGTAGTAGGAGTAAATTACATAGAAAAAAATGGGAATTGTGGGAACAATACATACAGGGGAGGAAAGAAGTGTAAAAGTAGGCAGGACTTAACTGAGCTATGTAATGTTTGACTGAAAATGATTAGTAGATAGTACATTATGAGTGATGTATAATGTTTGCAACTGGGAGTGTCAGTATGGTTTGTGATGTAAAATGCCTGCAACTAGAACTGTGTTGATATGTTTTGTTTTCATTTATATGAAAGTATGATTTCTACAACTGGAGTACTGTCTTGATAGAACATCATTCAGATCATTAGATCAGTTGTTCATTTCTTGTGAATGTCATAAGAAGGGACAACCTGTGTCAAGACAGATTGTTTCCAAATGGGTGTCTTAGGCTGTTACATTTTGTTATACTCACCAGAACAAAATTATTGTAGGCAGGGTCAAGACCCACTCTTATGGCTTTTTGGAAAGGGTCAGATTCTAGAAGTATTCTAGAAGCAGTAACTTGGTCCCCTGTACTTAAATTTAGAAGGCATTATAATGTTGATTCCCTTTCTAGGTCCAGATCAGGCTTTGCTAGGACCATTTTCCAGGAGCTCCTGGAAAATGTAGTAAGGCTACTGCAGCATTGATCAGTATGATAAACATAGTACAGTTGTGTAAATAAACACTGTAACAGTATATGTCGGAATGATCACTGCTGAGATAGTTGTTCACTTTCTCCACCCCCCTTGTTTCTTGGTGTGGTGTTTATGCCAGGGGCTGAATACTTATTTTTACCATTGTCCTTTCAGGGCTAAGCCTCCCTCTCTCTGTTGACATGAAAGCTCTGCAGGGACTGGCACCCATCCTTGTCTTTTTAGTCAGCTCAGGTTGAGCTGACTTATCTGAAGGTGCTCTAAAGCTTTGGAAGCTGGTCGGCTGTTTTATCCTTGGCAGGCTATATCCCATATAGCTAAGACTACTGCAGCAGTGATCATTCAAACATCTTCTGTTACGGTTAAATTTACTTATACAACTGTACTTTTCATGGCAGGTTGTCTTCTAACATTTCAAGCTGTTACACACACACACACACACACACACACACACACACACACACACACACACTCTGTCTCTGTTTCTGACGTATAGTTATCATACTAAGAATCCAACATGCAAACTTTCTTTCCATGCTGGATTTTAAAGTGTTTTTTTCAGCCAATAGGAAATAAATAATGAGCTTCCCTTTCTTGGTATAAGTAGATACCTAAGTACTGTATCCAGCATCAGCAATGTAATAACTATCAGTGAAGGGCTCAGGCTATTGCTAGCTCCAAAGCTGAAGTAACTGCAACACCTATAGTGATCCAGTAAAATGTATTACATCACTTCTGTTTTTAAGTGACTCTGTTTTTCATTAGAGGACCAACCTGGCTTTTTTTCTACATGTCTTAGAAGGGAGAGGTAATGACAGCAGGGTTGGTAATTATTAGGCTTGGGAAAAGTACCGCTCTGCTAAGACACTGTTCTTCTAAACAAGTAAATTGCAGTAATACTTGTATCAAAACTTCTATAGAAAAATTAATAAATATTTCATGTCTTTTTGAGGTGTTTGATATTTACATTGAAAATGTAAACCGTTTGTCATTTCAGTTAAACTAAACTTTTATTTATTAGCTCATATATTGATTTCTCCAGAATGTGTCTTCGTTGAAAGAAATGTGCTGTAACCATGATGCATAGTGCCTGTGATATAAAATAAGAGTTAATGTAAAATAATTTAATTTCTTATACATTTGGCAAAATTCTTAATTAAAAGCTAGATTTAACTTTTGTTTCTTAAATGCATGTTATACCTTTTCAGATACTTGGTTACTTTGACTATGCTTTCACAGCCATCTTTACTGTTGAGATCCTGTTGAAGGTAATATATTATAACTTGATTTTTTCTTTACCATAGCACAGTTGTAGCAGCACATTTAATTTTTTTTTGTACTTCACAGATCCTAGGCTATGCAGATTATGTCTTCACTAGTATGTTTACATTTGAGATCATGTTAAAGGTAATAGGTCAAAGGGTGTGATTTCAGAGAGGATTTTTTTGTGTGTCGCTTGCCACAAAAAGACACATGGAGTGTTTTCTTTTTTTTTCCCACTGAAAAGCACCTCTTTTACAGTTAATAAATTGGAAACTAAGTCACAAAATGCCTGCCACTAAAATATAAGTTGAAACCAGGTGCTGAATGAAATATTTTTATGGCAGAGTAAGTCCAAATTTTTATATTCCCACATATACATATTAATGTTTAAACACCTGTTAGTGTGAGCATGAATATGCACACAGTGTTACATACATTGTGTTGTAAATAAAACAGGGTAAGGAAAAATCACAGTGGTTATACAATACTTCCCTGTTTATCTGGAGTGAGGACTGAAAACCTCGCATACCAAACTTGCAATTTAAAAGAGGGTGCATACTTTTTTCTTTGTTTTTATTTTGCTTTATTTTGCACATACCTACTGAACTTGGATGTGGAATGGAACCATTCTGAGAATGCATAAAGTAATAATACATTTGAAGTAAATAATTATCTTGGATGAAAACGTTATTTTCCTTTTTAATATGAATTTGTCATTTGGCTGTCACTAATAGGTAATGCATAATGATTATAGTTTAGTGAAATTGAAACTTATTATTTTTGTAAGCATTTTAACAAGTTTTGCAGCTTTTGAAAGGTAAGTGTGTGATGACAGTAAAGTTTGAAAAGCTGATATTCTAGTCAGATTGTACTATGTGTCATATGGCCTTATTGGTATAGCTTTGTCACTGTCTCTTACTTTAACATAAGAAAATTAGTTTATAGCAAAAAATAGCTTAGTCCCTCATTTTAATTTTAATCCATTTTCTGTACTGTGTAGAATGGTGTGATGGATTTTTATGTGGCTTACATTTCCTCAGAAAACTGCTAGTGTTAGCCCTCAAATTATTTGTTTTTACATATTATGCTCTTTTAAGAAATTTTATCCACTAATTTTATATATCATATTATTCTGTATGTATCAATTCTAAAGTATTAGCAGTCAGTCAAATTATGGTGCTGTTTCAGTTATTCTGAGTGACTGTAAGTATAGGAATGCTTGTCTGCTGTTTGAAGTTATTTTCCTTTATTCATATTCATCGAAATTGCAATTTAAACCATAAGTCTCTGTGTATCTTAGTTCATACTGTTGCTGTTTGGGATGTATTCTGAAGTTTTGTGTTTCTTTAGGTGACAACATTTGGGGTTTTCCTTCATAAAGGGTCATTCTGCAGGAATTATTTCAACTTATTGGACTTGCTAGTTGTTGGTGTCTCCCTTGTTTCATTTGGAATGCAGTGAGTGAAAAAGAATATACATATATCACATTTTAACTGATTTTAAAATAGTTTTGCTCATTTTTTTGTCATAAATAAGTTGAATAAAATGCCTATTTCTGTGCAAAGGCTTCATTGTATGTTTATACAAAACTGGCAACCAAATACACAGTTTAAGTATATTTTGCTTTATTTTTAAATGGCTTACAAAATTATTAACTTGATCTGAAATTGTTTTGTTCCATCTCCCTCAACTAATGGGTATATCAGATCTAAACGGATCAATGGCCATCAACTAAAAACTTTGGCTCCAATATTCAAGCTCCTCACCTCTTCCATGATGCCCTTACAAGGCTCAGATCCAGTTTAACCCCTAGTTACATGACTGCTAATCCTCAAGTATAAAACAATGTTAGCAAAATCACAAAGAGCAATCTAAAAAGATTGCAGTTAAGCAGGGCTCCAGGTGGGTACAGTGCAATCTAGTAGGAGCCGTAGTTAGTTTGAATGGAGGGAAGAAGGGTAGGAATGTTGAGACAGATGGAATAAGACAACACTTATCTGTCATTATGGTAAGTACATAGCTTTCATATCCTATGTTGTCTTTTCTGTCCACCTCAATTATTGTAACAGAATCCCCATCTGCGATATCCATGGAAGGATGGTGGAACCAAAATAAGCTCTAGACCCAGACCGCAGGTCGAACTTATAATAAGCTGTAGACCATGTAGCCACTGCACAAATCTCATCAGTAGGAACATTGTTAAAGAAGACTGCAGCAGCTCCTGCTGTTGTAAGCAGTGCTTTGTCTTAGAAGGCAGTGACAAACCTGTAGATCTGTAGATGAAACTAATGCAGCAAGAAAGCTGCCTGGGCAGGTTAATTTTAGACACACTGGAACACAATTTTGTCTTAGGAAAGGAAGCAAATAGTTTCACACCTTCTAAATTCCTTTGTACGGTGTAATTAAAAACCACAACTGGCAGTTAGCTCCAAAGATTGATTGATTCAGAACACGTCATGTCCCTCACCTTAAATCTTTCTTCATGGAGGGCTGTTGCAACCCTGTAGCAAATGTGTTTTCTTCTTGCCTTCATCTTTGCTGGCCTATTTTTCCATCACTTGTTTTGTTGCTGTTGGGCTGGATTGCTACTTGAATGAGTATATCTGTATATAGCCAGCTGTCTCTATGCATTCTTACTACATCAGTACTAATTTTAATGAACTGATCTGATGTTGTCAATCTTCACTTAATCCTTGACTCTTGGGTTCGGTTCCGTATCTTGGAACCGACTCAGCCATTACAACAGTTGCACCATCCAAAAACTCTCAGTCTAAGCTTATACCCATAATGCTCCTCACAGAATTACCTCAGATCTCATTTGCCACTTTCAGTGCCAGACATATTTAAACAGCTGTCGAGCAAGCTATTTCTTTGCTAGTAAGTATAATTTTTCCCCTTTTTTTTGCTTAATTAGTGATTTCTTTCCTTGGTAATACCCAGCTCCTCTTCCTGCTGTTGCTCTATAACACTTCTGTGTTTATCTAATATTACTATCGTTGGTATTTCATTCCCTTTCTCTTACCGTTTAAATTACCTCTTCATACCATTATTGGTACCTTTCCGTTCTCTTTCCTTCCCTTGTTTTCTTTCTTTTTTAATGCCAGGTAATCTTTCATACCATTGTTAGTATGTCTTCCAACCTTAAAAGTCTGAACTTTATCTAGGTCGACTTCGTTCCTTGGTTGTGTGTGCATGCGTGTGTGTGTGGCCTTGGAAATGGCTAACAAACAAATGGAAACTTCTGACAAACTTAAGGGAACTTCTGGTTTCAAAAGATGCCAGAAATGTGAATGCAAATTACCAAATTCTGATAGACACTCCTTATGTGTTTACTGTTTGGACCCGGTGGACCTTCAAAAAGATTGTGCCATCTGTCATGGCTTCAGCCACTGGGCCCCTAGTGAGAGAAAAAATAAGCTTATCCTGAAGGGTCTTATTAAAACCGCTTTTGATGAGGCCATATCTTTTTATCTAAGTCTAAAACGGATATTAACTCGCCTTCTTCTTCTGCTCCTTCATCAAAACATTCTAAGAAGAGGAGCAGCTCGGTGCCGACAGTATCTTCAGCACCGTTATCTAAGGTGCCTAAGAAATTCCCAGTTCCAGCAGTTTGTTGGAACTGTCTGGGGAAATGGACATGTCTTTGGTGCTGTCGGTGTCTGCTTCTGCACCGACTGTTTTGGCACCATCCAATACTATCACTCCTCCATTTAGTTCGGAACTGAAACAATTCATGTTTAAAGAATTATTTCATACCAGGTATTCTCCTTCAGTGGATCCCTTCATAGACCAACCTCCTATTCTCTTCTTGGACAAACCCAGATCCTTGTTGGTCTCTTGAGTCCATTCCACCAAGAGCATCACAGAATCTGATATTTTGAGACTGGTGGATCAGCTCTTGGTGGTGAGGGAATTGTCCTCTTCAGTGGTTCTCAGCCATCCTAGCTCAGGAACCTTACCCTTTTGTACTACAGAAACTATTCCTCTTCTGACCCCAGTTGGGCCTATAGAGTTTCCAGTTCCAACAGTCCCAGTTTCGACTGATTCGGTGCTGGTCAGAGTTTCTTCTCTGATGCCGAAAACAGCCTTGAGCGCTTCGGTTCTGTCAGAACCAGAGTCCTCCTGGGGTCACAGCTTCGTTGCTGGTTCCGGGAGACATGTTTCTACTGTGGGGTTGTCTGAGCCATCCATGACTCTCAGGGTGTCAGCACACATTAGCTTGATGCCAGCTTTGGAAGCGGCTTCTTCGGTGCGGGTGGCACCTCGGTTCTGAAGCAGACTATTCCGGTTCTGGGCTTCCGTTACTCTACGGGGGATGGGGGCAGCCTTCCAAGCTCTGGAGAGGGCAGTATCCACAGATCAGTCGACGCCACTCTTGTCAGACCTACAGCTTTGCCCTTCCACTCGCCCAGAGCTTCTTCCAGCCTGTACCCTGGAACAGCGGGCACTGAAGCCTCAGGATCCAACTGTTGTGGTCATCTCCTTTTCAGAGACCTCTCCAACCCATCCCACTGAAGCTGTACCCCTGAAGAGAAAGTGCAAGAGGAAGCACTTAAACTTTGCTGAAAAGTCCTTCACTGATGATACTGATTTTGATGAAAGGGAAGGTTTCCCCAAGGTCACCCCTGGAAGATGTCTCCTTCTGTGACATTCTTGAGATCCTGAAACAGAGGGATGGCTGGACTTCCCTTCAACATTCCTCTGAGGAATTGGTATACCTATAGGCTTTCCATGCCCAACCCACTACCTCCTGGATCTCTCCACCCACTGATGATCTGAATAAGCTTATTGCTCAGCAGGCGTGGAAAATACCTGACTGTATCAGACCAATTCTGAACAGACCAGATCATATTTTGTCAGCTCCCCAAGTTCAGCAGCATTGGGCAAAAGGAATACCAGTTGATGCCGTGGTGGTAGTGGCAGCCACAAAAAAGGAACTTGCTGATGTAAGTTCTACTATTCATCCTCCTAATAAAGAGTCTAGTATGATGGATAGATTTGGGAAGCATGTATACACTTCATCGAACTCACACTAAGGTCCTTGAATTACATGGCACATTTCACGAGACTTCAACAAGATCTGATAAAAGTACATGTTAAGTTGTCAATCTCGCCTTCATTCTTGCTTGATGGGTTCGGAGCCGATCCTCGGCTCCGACTCGGCACTTGCTTTAGCTCGAGAACTCCTTTTACCAGCTCGAGGCAGCCCCATATCCCATGATGCAAGGCAGTAAGTACCCAGATCTCGTTTGCCGCTTCGCTTGGGAGGTCTTCTTTTTACCAGCTCCTGGTAAGTTGTTTCACTTTGTGATTTTCAAGCCCCTTTTTAGTCAAAAACTAATTTTTTTATAGTTTAAATTTAATTTCTATCCCTTCCTGACAGAAATTCCCTGTCTCTTTGACTTTGTTCTCAGTTATCCCAATCCCAACCCCCCCAGTTAAGGTGTGTGAGTTGGTGTTTTTATAGAATACCTTTTGGTATTTTGTGTAATTTAATTTTATTTTGACTGGTGTGTGTGTGTTTTGTGTGTCGGCACCATGTCAAAGGAGAGGGTTTCAGGTTTTAAGAAGTGTGACTCGTGCTGTCAGAAAATGTCTCTGACAGACGGTCACACTTCTTGCCTGTATTGTCTGGGCCCTCTTCACCTGCAGGACTCCTGTGCTATTTGTCACTCCTTCAGCCAGAGAGTCCTGCAGGAGAGACATAACAAACTGGTTCTTAGGGGCCTTCTTGCCGGAGGGCTCTCCGGCTAAGTCGGCTCCACCGAAACCAGCAAGAGTTTCCAAGGCCCAGGCTTCTGTTTCTAAGCCTGCGGCCTCGGCTCCGACTCGTACAGAGTCGAGATCGGCTTCGGCTGGAGCCGATTCTGGCTTGACTAAGCCTTCGGCACCGATGGCCATCGGTGCCGAAACTGTATTGTCCACTTCGATGTCGGCTCCGATCGGCTCCGACACCCATGTGGCACAGACATCGGTGTCGGCTCCGATCGGCTCCGACACCGTTACTTTGGTGGCTGTATCGGCTCCGGCTGGAGCCGATACATCGAGGCGTTCTGTCGGCTCCGAAAAATCGGCTCCGACAGGATCCGTAGTGTCGGCTCCGATGGCTCATTCCAGGAAGAGGTCGAGGTCTCCTTCCTTGGAGCCGATACTTTCGGCTCGGCTTCACCTCTTCTGTCGGAACGGAGCCATCGGAGCCGATCTTCAAGGTCATCCAGGTTGTCTGACCATGACCTAGAGAGAGTGGTCAGCAGATTGCTCAAGTCACAGGTACTGGCCCAAATGCTTCACAGTCCGTCTCAGCAGACGACTGTTGGTCCACACCCCGTTACAGTTCCTCCTTCAACTCTACCCCAGAGCTTGGAGTTGGAGTCTTCGGGCATAGTTACTGCTACGGCTGGAGGACGGATACCCCCTTCTGTTCCTTCAGCCTCTACTCTTATCTCCTCTTCCTTAGAGGGATTCGGTGGTCGGGCTTCCATGGTCTCCTCTGAGGGGGTGAGTGGCATCGGACCCTTGTCCGAGCCCGCTCTTCCCCTTGGAGCCTCGGCCTTGGTGAGCTCGGCTCCGACATCTGCCTCGGATGCTTCCCTTTCGGTGGTCCCTGGGTTCCTAGCTCTTGGGAGCGGGTTCTCTCGGACCTGCCTGGGAGGGAGCATTCGAGGTGATGAAGAGTGTACTGGCCACTGGTATCAGTCAGCAGTCTCTTCCCGTAGCTCCTCCCTCTATTGTACCTGTTGACATCTCTGCCACTTCTCTTGCTACAGGACCCAGAGATCCTCCGCCTCAGGTTTCCCCATTGGGAAATTTCCCCTCTTCCGAGGATTCTGCTGATGTTTCGGGAGATCCTCCTAGGAAGAGGACTTGTAAGAGGAAGCATGTAGACTGGCCCGAGTCTGGCACGGGGGATACTGACTTTGATGAGTCAGAGGGATCCCCTAGATCCCCCTCTGAGGATGTCTCCTTTTCAGACATCCTAGAACTTCTGAAACAGAGGGGAAACTGGCCCACCAACAATCCCTCTGAGGATGAGTCAGTATACCTAGAGGCGTTTGGATCTCGGCCCTCCACCTCCTGGGTGTCTCCGCCTTTTGACCCCCTTATGCAGGTTATTGCACGAAAGGTGTGGACAGCTCCTGACTCTGTAGAGCCAGTCCCTAGGAGGCCTTCTAAATTTATCACTGCCCCTAGTGACAAACAATTCCTTACCAAGGGTGTCCCGCTGATGCCATGGTGGTGGCTGCGCCACCAAAAGGAACTTGCAGATCCTTCCGTGCCCGTCCATCCTCCTAATAAGGACTCTAGGACCATGGATAGGTACGGCAAGCGGATGTTTTCCTCAGCGACCTTTGCTATGCGTTCGCTGAATTATCTTTGTCACTTCACCAGACTCCAGAGATATCCTGAAGGAGCTGGGAGAAGTAGTTCAGGTTCCTACAGCTGCAGGGGCTCAAGAAAAGATTGCTTCGCAGCTAGGAACCCTCAATTCCATTGCTAACTCCTCCATGCGGCTAATATCTTATGCTGCGGATGGAGTGAGTAGAGCCGCAGGCACAGGTGTGGCTCTTAGAGGCCAAGCCTGGCTGCGGCTAGGTGAGATTGTGGAGCCCCGAAAGGCGTCCTTCACAAATTCTCCCTTTGATGGGTCAGCTTTGTTTGGCCCTCAGGTGAAGGAGACCTTGACCAGGTGTGAGCAGGACGGCAAGACTCTTTCTGCTGTTGGAGTCCGTTTTCCACCCCTTCTAGGCCTTATCCCAAAGGACAGAAGGGTGGTAAGATGTGGTTCCGTAAATCCCAAGGAGTCACGCCGGATTCACGTGGTCAGTTTACCCCTAGAGGCAGAGGGGTAACAACAACAGACGCCGCTCTAGAGGCAGAGGGGTCGAAAACCAGGGAAACAGGGAGCCTCTCTCTGATAAGCCCTTTCAGCATCCCTGAGGTGTTGCCCGGCTGTCCCTCCTTGGAGGCAGTCGGGGAAGATTATCACTGTACCCAGAAGCCTGGCATTCCCTCACTCAAGACAGATGGGTACAGTCGATCATATCCAAGGGTTACATAATTCCTTTCGAGGAAAGTCCCTTCCCTCAAGTTCCCTTCCAGACGTACCACCCAGTCTAAGGGACATTGCAGAGTTAGAAATCGCAAAACTACTGCAAAAGAGCCATTCAGCCAGTTACAATAGACCATTCAGAGCCGGAATCTACTCAAGGTTCTTTTTGGTCCCCAAAGACGGGAGACTGGAGACCAATATTGGATCTCAGCAGACTCAACAAGTCTGTCAGGAAGACAAGATTCGAATGGTCACTCTTCAGTCAGTTCTGCCCTTCTTACAGAAGGACAACTGGATGTGCTCAATAGATCTTCAGGATGCGTACTATCACATCAAAATTCACAGACGCTCCAGGAGATTTCTCCGCTTTCGGCTGGGGTCCAGTCATTTCCAGTTCAGAGCCCTGCCCTTTGGTCTCACTACAGCCCCAGAGTGTTCACCAAATGCATGGCAGTGGTCACGGCTCACCTGAGACGTCAAGGATTCCAGGTGTTTCCGTATCTCGACGACTGGCTCCTGTTAGCCACCACCAGGCATCAGCTTATACAAGCCAGGGATTACACAATAGACCTTTGTTCTCATTTGGGCATCTCAGTCAACTTCGAAAAGTCATCCTTATCGCCCTGCCAGTCTATTACCTTCATAGGCGCAAACTTAAACACTGTTCAGATGTCAGCTACCCTTACAGAACAAAGAGTTTCAGACATTCAGACTCATGTCAGGATCATTCTGGCCAGCAAGAAAGTACAGGCCAGAATGGTTCTAAAAGTATTAGGTCTCATGGCTGCGGCCATTACTCTTCTTCCCCTGGCTCGATTCTACATGCGCCTCCTTCAGTGGATGCTGTTCACACAGTGGTCATACCAGCAACTCCCAATGCGTCACCAGATTCTGGTGACACAAACATGCAAAGAACATCTTGCTTGGTGGATCACATCGTCTCAGGTTCACCAAGGCAGATGCTTTGTACCTCCGTCCCCGATAGCCACTGTCACCACGGATGCCTCCCTGATCGGGTGGGGGGTCATTATCAGGGCAGGATGGTTCATGGGACGTGGCAACCGTTCGAGTACCATCTGCACATAAATGTCCTGGAGATGAGAGCAGTGCTTTTAACGTTGCAAGCCCTCAACGACTTTCTTCCCGTAGGGACAATTGCAGTCCACACAGACAACATGTCTGTAGTTTGGTATATCAACAAACAGGGCGGAACCAAGTCCTACCCTTTGTGTCGAGAAGCGCTCAGACTATGGCAATGGGCGATCTCCTCTCATCGGTTTCTGGTAGCAACGCATATCCCTGGGAAAACCAACATTATAGCGGACAGATTGAGCAGAGCTATTCTCATGCCTCACGAGTGGTCTCTCAAGCAATCCATAGCGGAAGAGATTTTTCTGGAATGGGGTCGTCCATGTTGCGATCTTTTGCTACTCCCCAAAACAGCAAATGTCCAGACTTCTTCAGCCTCTTCCCTCTATCAGGCCATCCCCAGAGACGCTCTGACCCAGGATTGGCCCCAGGGACTTCTTTATGCCTTCCCCATTTCCTCTGATCCCTCAGGTGATCCAGAAAGCTACCGCTTTGAGAGCCAAATTGATTCTCATTGCCCCTTACTGGCCTCGACAAGTTTGGTTCCCGTTCCTCCATCATCACCTTTTGGTGCAGCCGTGGCATCTGGACCCAGTGCCAGATCTACTGATTCACCAATCCGGTCAGCTGCACCGGTCAATCCCTTCTCTCAACCTCACAGCATGGTTGCTCCACTTCCTTCCTTAGCCAGGCTTCCTTTGATCTCTAACCCAGTTAGAGATATCATAGTAACTTCACTAAAATCCTCTACCAGGAGGATTTACACAAGCAAATGGAACGTTTCTCTTATTGGGCTAAGGCCCAAAATATTGATCCTTTTACTGCCCCTGTTCAGGCAGTTCTGGACTTCTTAGCAGAGATTTTTCATGCAGGCTCCTCTTCTTCCACAGTCAGAGTTCAGTTGGCTGCTATTTCTAATTTTCATGTCGGGATAGCAGATCATAATATTATGTCCCATAGGCTCTGCAGGGCCTTCTTGAAAGGAATTTTCCTACTAAAGCCTCCAATCAGGAATCTTCCTCCTCAGTGGGATCTAAATTTAGTGCTGACATCCTTGATTCTTCCCCCTTTCGAGCCAGCTGTTTCTTGTTCCCTGAAATATCTTTCTTGGAAAACTTTATTCCTAGTGGCTGTTACATCTGCCAGGAGGGTGTCTGAACTTCATGCTCTTTCGGTTCGACCCCCCTATTTGATTTTTCACAAAGACAGAGTATCTTTGAGAACTAATCCATCCTTTTTACCTAAGGTCGCTTCAAAAAACAATCTGAATCAATCCATTGATCTGCCTGTATTTTTCCTAACTATTCAGATAGAGCTGAACAAAAGCTACATTATCTTGACGTCCACCGTCAGCTTAGATATTATTTGGACAGAACAAAAAATTTAGAAAATCTGATCAACTTTTTGTTTCCTATGCGGATAATAAAAAGGCCTTCCTGTTTCTAAAGTGACTTTGTCCAGATGGCTTTCTTCGGTCATCACTGAAATTTATACGATCAGGGGAAAACAGCTGTGCTCAAAACCTAAAGCACATTCAACTAGGAGTTTAGCTACTTCTACAGCTTTTCAAGCTAGACTGCCTTTGGACACTATTTGTGCAGCGGCCACTTGGGCCACTCCTCACACTTTTGTTTCCCATTACAAATTGGACTTGGCCTCCAGGGACAGAGCCAGTTTTGGCTCTACAGTCCTCAAGAGTTTGTTCCATTGAGCCACCCAGGATAGAGGTGCTAGGGACGGTCCCATCAAGCAAGAATGGCGAGATTGACAACTTAACATTAAGAAGTTATGTACCTACCATAACGTTCCATGTTAGTTGTCTTCTCTCGCCTTCTTTCTTCCGACACACCCTCCTTCCCCCTGGCCTGGACAGACCTTGTATAAGAAACTATTATGCTAAAGACCATTCAAACCTGGTCCTTTTTTTCCATCTGTAAGTTTCTTCTTCCTTTGGGAAGTATTTTATGCTTGGTGTTATTGCCCTTTGTCAACAAACGAGATCTGGGTACTTACTGCCTTGCATCATGGGATATGGGGCTGCCTCGAGCTGGTAAAAGGAGTTCTCGAGCTAAAGCAAGTGCCGAGTCGGAGCCGAGGATCGGCTCCGAACCCATCAAGCAAGAAAGAAGGCGAGAGAAGACAACTAACATGGAACGTTATGGTAGGTACATAACTTCTTATTTCAGATACTTTGACACGGGTATTACCTGAAGGGGTTAGAGGAAAAGGTGACTTCTCAGCTAGCAACCCTTGACTCTGTTTGTAATTCGTTCATGAGGCTCATTGCACACACAACTGAAGGGACAACGAGGGCAGCGGTTTCAGGCGTAGCCATTAGGAGACATGCCTGGATGTACTTATGTGAGTTTGTGGAGCCATTTAATTTTTCTTTCATCAGTGCTCCATTTGATGGAACATCCCTTTTTGGCCCTAAAGTTAAAGATACCCTGGCTAGATGTGAGAAGGATGGAAAGACTCTATCTGGTGTGGGCATGCGCTTCTCCACTCCTCAACGGCCCTACTCCAGGAACCAGAGAAGTGGAAAGCTATGGTTCAAAAAGTCCCAAGGGCTTTTCCAAAACTCACATGGCAATGACTTCTCCTTGCGCAGAGGAAGAAGTTAAAAATGATGCCGTACTCGAGGCAGAGGTGGCCCGTGCAATCAGGGTTCCAGGGATTCTTTCCCTGGTAACTCTTATCAATGCTCCTGAAAGGAGGCCCGATTGCTGTCCTCTGGAGGCAGGCAGGGGATGATTATCCCTGCACATTCTTGCCTGGCTCAAGATAATAATGGAGAACTGGGTGCAGAGGATCATCACCTGAGGTTACCATATTCCCTTCTCAAAAAAAAAAAAAAAAAAAAAAAAAGTGAAGAGAATTCAAGACATTCCTCCCAGTAACAGGGATGCAGCAGTCTTAGAAGTTCAAAAACCGCCTGACAAAAGAGTCATCCAAACAGTCCTACCAGACCAGATAGAATCTACAGTTTACTCAAGATTCATTTTAGTGCCAAGGAAGACAGGGGATGGAGACCGATTCTGGATCTCAGCCAATTGAACAAATTGGTTCAACAAACCCAATTCCGGATGGTCACGGTTTGGTCTGTACTTCCGTTTTTGGAAATAGGATGATTGGATGTGCTCAGTAGGTTTTCAGGATGCATATTACCATATAAAAATGGACAAGCGATCCAGTAAAATTCCTGCGCTTCCGGCTGGGAGCCAGTCATTACCAGTTCAGAGCCCTGCCATTTGGTCTCACCACATCCCCCGGTGTGTTCACTAAATGCATGGCAGTGGTAGCAGCTCACTTCAGACTGCAAGGATTCTGTGTGTTTCTGTATTTAGACGACTGGCTCCTCACCGCTCCCACCAGGCATCTACTTTAAAAGGCAAGAGGCTACGTTTTTCAAACGTGTTCCACGTTAGGAATCACTATAAACTACAAAAAGTCACATCTAGAGCCAACTCAACAATTGGAATTCATAGGAGCATTGCTAAACACGAGTACAGGCATAGTGTCTCTTCCCCTGGAAAGACTTCAAAGAATCAGATCACAAGTCAGTCAGATTATTCACAACAAAAAGGTGACTGTACTTCTGTTACTACAAATGCTAGGATCAATGTCAGCTTCCATTACTCTAGTTTCTCTGGCCAGATTCCACATGCAGATTCTTCAATGGCTCTTGGCATCCGAATGGTCTTTACTGAATCAGTCAATGTTCCACCCGATATTAATCACCAACTTGTGGAAGAGAGACCTAAGTTGGTAGCTTCACTCCAAAGAAATTTTGTCAGGCAGACCCACCCCAAACCAAAGTGACCATGGACGCGTTCCCCGATGGGGTGGGCGGGGGGGGGGGCATTATCTGGGAAAAACAGTCCCAAGGCACATGGTCCCAACTAGAGGCCAGTTTGCACATCAATGTTTTAGAAATGAGGGCAGTGCGGTTAGCATTGCAAGCATTCTAAAATACCCTCCCCTCAGGGGCAATTGAGATTCAAACAGACAACATGTCAGTAGTCTGGTACATTAAAAGCAAGGGGGAACCAGGTCTTACCCCGTTTGTCGAGAAGCACTCGGAGTATGGCAGTGGGCGATTTCATCTGACCGCTTTCGAGTTGCAACGTATATTACGGGGAGTTCCATCATGATTGCAGATAAATTGAGCAGAATCATCTTAATGCCTCGCAAGTGGTCTCTCAGTCCATTAGTGGTGGAAAAGATATTCCGCCTCTAGGGCTGGCCCTGCTGTGATCTCTTTGCATCCCCCCTGAACAACAAGTGCAGAAGTTACTTTGCCCTAATTCCCCCTCCGGGGGTCACTGAGGGACGCTTTTCTCCATGATTGCCCCCCCCAGTCTATTGTATGCCTTTCCCCCATTTCCTCTCATATCTCAGTTTCTAAAGAAAGCCTACAGGTCGAAGAACAGAATAATACTCATTGCCCCATTCTGGCCTCATCAGGTCTGGTTTCCCTTTCTTTGGCCTCACCTAATTCGGAAATCTTGGACACTGGACCCGGATCCAGATCTTTTGTCCCATCTGGATGGATTAATTCATCTCAATCTGCCCAGTCTCACGCTCACTGCATGGCTTCTCCAGTTCCAATGACTGCCAGGCATTCAACCCTTACTTCTCCAGTTCAAAGAATTGTTCTATCCTCCCACAAACCTTCGACTAGAAAGTTATACTTCAGTAAGTGGCAACATTTTTCAAATTGGGCTTTGCAGACGAATCCTGATCCTTTTTCAGCACCAGTCGATAAGATCTTTGAATTCTTAACATTACTTTTTGAAGCAGGAGCTTGTGCCTTGACCATACAAATGCATCAAGCTGCAATTTCAAATTTTCATAATGGTTTCAATAACTCAACGTTAATGTCCCATAAACTCTGCAAAGCCTTTCTAAAAGGAACTTTAATGTTCAGACCTCCATTAAAGATCCCTCTGCTCCTTGGGACTTGAATCTCGTACTTCAGTCAGTAATTTATTCCCCTTTTGAACCTGCAGGACTTGCTATCTGACATTTTTATCTTGGAAAATTTTATTGCTGATAGCTTTTACTTCCACAAGAAGGATTTCTGAGATTCAGGCATTATCTTGCAAACCTCCATACCTTATTTTTCACAAAGACAGGGTTTCTTTAAGAACAATTCCTTCCTTTCTACCTAAGGAAGTGTCAGAAGCCAATATCAATCAGACTGTTCAACTCCCAGTCTTCTACCCCTACTTTTCTAACAAGGGTGAATATTGTCTTCATTTACTAGATGTACATAGACAATTGCATTTTTACCTTCACAGAACAAAGGAAATCAGAAAATCAGACCAGTTGTTTATGTCCTTTCTTCTGCTTCTATGGGAAAGTCTGTTTATGAAGTTACCTTATCAAAATGGTTTAAAGACTGTACAACTTTCATTTGTAATAAGAAAAAGGTGCAATTACCGTGACCTGTCAAAGCTCATTCAACTAGAGCAGTAGTTGCTTCTGCAGTTTTTCATTCCAGAGCTTCTATTGATGACATTTGTGTAGCGGCTACCTGGGCTTCCCCCTCATATCTTTATTACTCATTGCAAGCTAGATCTGGTCTCTAGAGGATGAAATTGCAAGCTAGATCTGGTCTCTAGAGGATGAATGTCATTTGGTTCGATGGTGCTCATGAATATTCTTCCATGAGACCTCCCTGGATTTAGGTAGCTGGGGACTCTGTCCCAAGAGTCGAGGATTATGTGAAGATGGACAACATCAGACAAAGAAGTTATGTCTTACCATAACATTCCATTTATGTTGTCGATCTTCACTTATCCTTGACATCCCCACCCTCCTTTCCCCTGCCCTACGGTTTCGTGGTTGAACGGATCTTTCCTGAAAAATTGATTCTTTCCTGTTAGCAGTACAGATATGGTCTCTCATCTGTTATTTCCAGTCTGTCACTTTTTTATGCAAACTCGATCTGAGTTGATTCTGTGAGGAGCATTATGGGTATATGCTTAGCCAAGTCGGTTCCAAGATACAGAACCAAACCCAAGAGTCAAGGATAAGTGAAGATCAACAACACAGATGGAATGTTATGGTAAGACATAACTTCTTTTTTCCTATTATTTTTTCTGTTCTTCAGAATTATTAAGTATGAAATTGTTTGTATTAATACTGTAAAATATAATTCAATGGGAAAATAATCAGATACTTCATTTTTTTTTCATTTTTATCAAGTTTACAGTGAAAATAATACCCCCAGTAAAGTCAGTAAAAATGTATGACTGTAGTAAGGAAATAGCCATGAAAGGTTTTCATACAAAGTATATTTTTTGTTTTTTTTTTTGGTGGGAAGGCAATTGTGATATTACAATTGTAAATATTGCTGTAATTTTAACAAGAATGCTCAGATGCTGGAGGAGAAATAGCTTTAGAGATCTGTTTTCTTTAAAATTAGTTTAAGTTGACGGAGGAATGAGTCAGTATGTTTTTGGAAGTGGTGATAAAGGATTGTAGCAAAACAAAATCAGTGAGTCTATATTCATCATCATGTCAAACACTCCATATGGTTCTCCCACTACAGGGGATAAAAAGCTGGTCCAATAAGTTGAAGAAAGTGAACAGATGACTTTAACTTGGGGAAAATAGCAAGTCTTTCACACCAGTGAAGACTGTTCAGAAAGTTCTCAGCAAAGACAGCATTCCGGGACCTTTTATTTGAGGTAGCTGTCCTCACACATTGAAAGAAATTGTTGATGTTCATCATATTAATCACTGCTACAGTGTTCCACTAAAGTTATATATGAGTTGCATCCTGCCAAGGATATAACAGCCAGCCAGCTTCCAAAGCTTCAGTGCACCTTCCACGTGCCTAAACCATTAGTCAGCTAGAGATGAGCTGACTAAAAAGACTGGTTTGGGTGTCAAACCTTTTGGAGCTTTCATGCTAACAGAAAGAGAGGTAGGCTAAGCCCTGAAAGGACATTAATAGAAACAACAAAAAATAAATGTCCACATCCTAGCATAAAAAGCAAGGGAGATAGAGAGAGGGAGGAAGGGAGTGGCTACTGCAGCAGTAATCAATTGAACATCTGTTGTCATGGTAAGTTTACTTACACAATTATATTTTGTTCATCATATTGATCACTGCTGCAGTAGCCCTATCTGTATGGGTAGATTACCCTAGCTTACTACATTTGGGAGGTGGAAGGTCCAGGAGCCTCTGGAGAAAAGTCCTAACAAAGTCTGATCTAGACCTAGAGAAGGAATCAAGTTTGTTGTGCCTTTTAAAAGTATGTATAAGAACCAAGTTGCTGCTTTTAAAATACTGGAGTCCAACTCTTTCTAAAAAAACATAAAAGAGACCAAGGCCCTGGTAGAGAAGTCTTTGACCCTGCCTGGAATAGTTTTGTTGTGGTTAGTATAAAAAAACAGCCTGAGACAACCATTTGGAATTGACTGTTTTGATACAGGCTGTCCCTTCTTCTTACCTTTGCAAGAAATGAACAACTGATTCGAAGATCTGAAAGATTTAGTTCTGTCTGGATGGTACCTGAGTTGTCTGTGGACTGCCAAGGTATGGAGTATTCTTTCTCCCTCATTTTTAGGTTCAAGAAAGGAAATGAGGAGATGAATAGTTTGGCTTAAAGTAAACTCTGATACCACTTTAAGCATGAAAGAAGGATAATTTCTCAAAGAAACCCTGTCTTTGTGAAAAATGAGATAGATTTGACTCACCATAAGAGCTTGCATCTCTAGCATTGTTGTTGCGGATGTCAGAACAATCAGGAAAATAGTTTTCCTTGTTAAGAACCTGAAGTCAACCGGATTAGCTAGTTCAAATGGAGCAAGTGCTAGTTTCTGTGAAACAAAATTAAGATCCCAAGGAGGAGCCCCATTTTTCTTGGAGGGCTCTTATGCAAAGCAAAACACTTTTCAAAAACATTTTGTTGTGAGAATACATGGAAAGATATAACCCTTTGCACTGGCAGGATATAACCCATATAGCTAAGGCTACTACTGCAGTGATCATTCGAACATCTACTGTCATTGTAAGTTTACTTGCGCAACTAAACTTTGTTCTGTCATTCATTTTATATGTGGCTACCATTGTATTCCTTACACATGGGCACTGACCATCATTCACAGCCACATTTGGTTAGAAACAGAAGCTGTCAGGCCCTCATGTAAACGTGTTTACTGCAACATTAACAACTTAGGCTGTTTAGAGTTAAACTGCAGTGCATTCTAATTCCTTTTGTCATAGTGAGTTAAGATTTATCCTGCTAGTCTCTTCAGTCACTAGATTTTTATTTGGTCTAGATGTCAAAGCAGTTACTTATTTTTATTACATTGTATGTTAGATTAGTTTATTTGTTTGAATATGGATAACTGTGGGAGTTTTCTGTAAATAAAGCTTGTTTTGTCATATAACTTTCAATGATACAATTTAATGGTTCTTATTATACTGTAATGCAGCCCCTGCTGATATGCTAACAGGCTACATTATACTGCTAGCATATCAACATTCTTTCAGGAGTGTCTACATACGTTTTATTAACATTCCTCTCTTTTATTTATAGTTTCATAGGTTGTTACTAGGCTACTGGCCCAAGTGCTGTTTTAAGCCTAGGTTGTTACTAGGCTATTGGCCCAAGAGCTATTTTAAGTCTAGCCAAGCTTACCTTAAATTTAAGAAAATATTGCTAACATATTGGAATACCACATTGAATTTTAACATTGCAATATAGGCTTGTACACATTAAAATATAAGCTTGTACACATTAAATATTCATGGGCTGCCCCTGTCTAAAAGGGGCATAAGTGAGAAACCAATGGTAAATGTATGGTTTCCTATCAGTTGATCCGCATTTTAATAGGCTTAGGGATGAGCTTTGCTTCATATAGATGTGAAGCCTTTTCCAGGAAAGGGGTAGCCTTTGAGGCACATACATGTCCAGTTTATGTTGTAGACAAGGTTTAGGTCATTGGAATGAATATTTCTGATGCTGTTTGTTTTGCAGATGTGCAGCAAATCAGTCAGCATGGCATCAGAGGGTGCCTTGTAGACTAGGTATAGACACCTGCAGCAGTTGGAAAGACCTCAAAGGTTTCTCACCAAGAAAATTCACGTCTTTCAACACATGACCTACATAGACAGACCAAAGGCCCTGTCACTGTACTCTATATCTTACAGGCTGCTGAGAGACATCTTGTGCCTGACCTACAGAGCTGTCTTGTACCATGCCCTAATGGAAATGCTGCACATCTGCAAGTCAGATGGGACAAGATTCACTTGCTCTATGGATCTTAACCTAGTCTGTGACATTAACAGGACATGCTGGAGAGACAGATATGTCTCCCAGAGATTGGCACTCCTCTGGAACAAACTCCAAGTTCACGTAAAACAGAGCTCCTCGGTGACCGTATTTATGCATAACTTAGACAACTGGATGAGAGACCATAAATTTACACTGGGGCTGTCACCTATGTCCCTCTTTTATAAGGGCAATCTGCGCTGATCATAGACTCATGCTGCAAATATAGACCATGCAGCCTGGTCAATAAGGAAACAAGGGTATAACATGGCTAGACGTATAAAGGTTCTAGGGCCAATTAGCCTGGTAACCTCCTGAGAACCTATCAGATCACAGAACAGTCTGTAGGAGACTGAGTACAGAAATAGGGCTTTGCAGCAGTTTGCAGAGAACTTGTTTATTCCCCGTAATCTTTTTGCGAGGAACGTCTGTGGTCTCTCAAGCTGTTGCAGGTACTTGGTCAGGTACATGCTGAAGGGTGCTTTTGATTCAATGGTTGGTCTGCTGAGAGGCAGGTATAGCAGAACAATGGCTTCCTTGGACCTGGTTGCCATGCACTTAGTTGTAAGCTGGGCAATGCAGAATGATTTTCTCACCACAGTAGACTCATGGTGGTCAAAGGTCAGGTTACTGTCAAAATGCATTCCCAGATTACTGTCCACTGATTCTACTTTTAAGAGTATATTATCAATGTAGCATTTTCGTGGGGTGGATGAGTTTCCAAAAGGTACTTTTATGCATTTTTTTTTTGCATTCAGTTTTAGTCCATGGCTCTGAAACAATTTGTTCTTCTGCATCAGGCCCAGGGTATCTGTGTCTCTAGAGGATTCAGTTGACTGCACCTAGTTTGCTGCCATCTGCTTACTTTGTCAGCCAGAGACACCTGATGTTTTGCCTTGACTTCAGAGAAGTAGATTCCAAAAAGGAGGGGCACCAGCACCGAACCCTGTGGGACTCTGCTAGTTAATGGATTGTTTGTCGAGGTGGATTCCCCTATCCTATCTTCTTATGTCCTATCATTGAGCCAACTGGCTATCCATTGTGGGACATATGGGTTTATGCCTATATTTATTACTTTATCTGCAATTCCTGAATGAGGTATTATGTTGATCGCCTTGGCCAAATCGAGGCAGGCATTGCATACTAATTTACCTCCATCCGTAGTTTTAGTGACCTTCTCAAAGAAGTCCACCAGGTTAAGTAGGTATGACCTGCCTTTGACAAAACTGAACTGGGGTAGGATCCAGTGTTTGTAAGTTTTCTGTGGCATTATTTATCAGATCCATGATAATTCTATTCTTGGCCTTGCATATGAGACTAGTCAAAAGCATGGGCCTATAGCTCCCCAGGTCAATGGAAGATCCCCCTTGTGTAGTAGGATAGTCGTTACAGTCCTCTATTCATTTGGCACAAAGCCTGTTTGGAGGCTCTGGTAAGATAGATATTCTAGTGAGCCTGACAGTTCATGTTCCATGCTATTCAGGAGGCATCCTGAGATATTATCAGGGCCCATCAAAGCAGTGTTCTTGGCCTTAAAGAGCACTGTGAGGACCTGTTCCCTAGTGATTGTTGGTGATAAAAATGCTTGGGTTATTTCTTCTGGCTGACTGGTGGTGATGGGGTAAAATTGGAGATAAATTTATCAGCCAGCAGATTTGCTATATCACCTGGCTCCATATAGACAGTTCCATTCACTATTGGTTCAGCACATGGTTGAGTGCTGTTTTTAAGGTTGAGGACATAACTGAAGAAAGATCCATGGTTGTTCTTAGCTTGGGAGGCTGTTTTTATTTCAGATTTGGCTTTGGTGGACTTCATTAGTCCCCTGAGTTGCTTGTTCATATTGAAGGAATTTTTACCTTGCTGGGCAGTGCTTTTCCTGTTTTTGAATGTGATTGTCCTTCTTTTGTTATATAGTCTGTTAATACTGTGATTCCACCATGGTGGCTTGCTTTTGGAGGTTGTCCGATGTTTGTTTCTGGTAGTTTCAGCTGTGTCTATGCAGCTAGTACACGATTCTACAGGGTTTCAGTGAGCAGTTCTATATAGGTAGCTGTGTTTTCAGGGTTTGGGGGGCTTGGACTTTTGCTACACTGCCACTTAGAAGGAGGTAGTTAGTCTTGAAATATTTTTTAAATGTTCTGGGGTTAGCTCAGATCCCAGGCTTATTAGTCTTGAAATATTTTTTAAATGTTCTGGGGTTAGCTGAGATCCCAGGCTTAATATTTATTTCAAAGGAGATATCATTGAGGTCAGACCTGATCTATGAGAACTTTACACTAGGGGTGTGCATTGTTCCCCTATGTTTGTGAGTTTTTAGTAAAGTCACTCCATTCAGTCATTTTATCAGACGAAGTCCAACAAATCATTTATTTCCTCACCCTCTAAAACACCATATATTTTTTAAATTATATTTTCATGCATTATCTTTTATTTCAGTGAAATATGACTTTGTTTGGTCAAGTCTTTTAACTATCCCTGCTACCTTTCCCTGGATTTCCACAATTTTTCTCCATTACCTCTTTGTGTTCTTGCAGGTATTTGGTGTCCTCAGTAGTGGCAGCTTCCAGCCTTTTTAGTGTAACAACCCTTCTTATCAAATTTATGGCTTGATTCTTACTTCTTCCAGGATGCTGGTCAGCTCACTGGAATTCATCCTTAACATCTTTTTTAGGTTGTCTGGGTGGTGAATGCTGAACATGAAAACAACTCATTTCTGGCCCTCAGACTTGTTCTCCCTGAAAATATGCTTCTTCCACAACACAGCCCATATTTTCCATTATTAATAATTCAGTGATACCCTTTATTCTTTTCATCACTTAAAACAATTTTGAATGAACTACTTTTAATACCTGTATTAAGCAATTACATTCTTTGTCAAGTGGGGAGTATTGGAAAAAAATAACCAACTTCCAAAACAACACATTTTTTAAGTTTCATTACAGGGTAAGAAATAGTAATAAGGTGGCTGGAGAAAGAACATCACATACACTGAACTCACACTTGATCAATTCCTTATTTTAGGGATAGAATACTAAATAGGGAATGGTACCTCCCAGTGTTTTGAACTATTTTATGGTTCATTAAAGAATTCGATAAACTCTATATCAGTACGTATGGACTTTTGGGTGAGGTAGGATAAACTTGGCATGTAACATGGAATTTTTCTTTCCTTTTTTTTATCTCCCACGAAAACTCCCAGTTGCTTCACTACCTTTACTCAGTTAGCTCATTTGTTCTAATGTGTTGGTGAGAGCCAGGCAACCCTGAGCTAGGCCAGAGTCCTGTGGCCATTTGTTTCTGCCCTGAGGTGATCATCATCCATTCATTTCAGGTGGCAGAGAGCAGGCCAACTACCAGGTCTGGTGAGGTGGCCTGCCTTCCCCTTGGGAGAACTATCCACCCCTGGGGGTGGCTCTGCAAGCTCTGCAGCTGTTGCTGGCCTAAGGAGAGTGCCACTGCATGCTGTCTGTGCTGTGTGCATATTCACATAGGTAGGACAAGCTCACATGCCCTTCCCCATGGGTAACACTAGTCCTTCTGCTAGGTGTTACCAAAGAGGTGAGCCAGAGCTGCATCCCCTGGGATTGGTGAGTCAGCAGTGTCCGCTCACTTCTATCCTTCTTTGCCAGTTTCTCTATGCACCCAGTGTGCTAATTGAACTTAGGTCACCTGTTTTATTGTCAGGGCTTTATCCTTCCATGCCACAAAATTGGCTCTTTTTCTTTACCTGTTTAATATCTACATACATTTGCCAAGCTGTGCAACTTATCTTCATGCCTAACATATTGTGCAGGTGTAGAAGTGTGTACAGTGCACAGTGCAATAATTTTCCCATTTCCATTAAAACAGTGGAGTTCATGCTTAGTTATGCTGTACGTCTCTCTCAAAATGAGACTGTGGCAGTTAGCATTTATGTGGCATAAGCTTGGGCTCCTAATCTCCTGATTACAATGAATTTGCATCTGCATTTGCAGCTGATTCCATATAGCTTCTCTTTATCACATACACTTGGCACCGAGTTAAAAATGTGTAGAAACAACTGCGTACTATAAAGCATTATCCGTTCCCATCATATGCATACACTGCCACTTTGGTTCTAGGTAACACTCAGAAAATAAATTATTTATGAAAAGAATGGAAAACAGTTGTCACATAATCCTCAGAGTGGAGGTATGGCTGGTTGTAATCCATGGTAATCAAGCAGTCTTGTTTTTCTTTGCTTTTTCAGAGTTCTTCAGAGATTGATTAGGAATGGATTTGAAATAAGCATGGATTAAAAGTCACTGCTAAACAATTGTTTGTTTTCTTATTTTCAGATCGAGTGCTATCTCAGTAGTAAAGATCCTCCGTGTTTTGCGAGTGCTGAGGCCTTTAAGAGCAATCAACAGAGCAAAAGGACTTAAGGTATAGTTAGTATTTGTATTTTACTCTGCTGCTTTTCACAGTGCCAAAATGTGATGATACACAGATTGTTTTTTTTTCTTTTTCTTTTTTATTACTCACTCTATACTTGCTATGCAAAATTTGATAGGAAATTATTTTTGATGTATTAGCAGAAAAAGGTCTTTGCATGTTTTTTCTAAATGTATATTATTTGAGAGACTCTTACTGCTAGAATAGTAACAGTGATTTAGTTAATTATCATCTGTGTCCTAATAATAAGTAAATATAAGTCATTTCTACAGTATTTTGTCTTCTATCAGCACTGGGAATATTTGGAATAGCAGTGATATGTATAACATTAATGTTATGGTACGTGTAGGGACACTGTGATTATTAGTAATTACTTTCTGTGATATTTCCTTTGCTTCTGATTAGTGTACTGATTAGTGTATTGATTATTTTGTGCTTTATTATGACTGTTTTCATGTTATATGTTCAGTTATGTGTGGTAGATAAAGTCAAGCATATGTTACATGTGCAGTCATTTGTAGTACCTCAGGTTAAACACTGTATTTCAGAGATAATTCTTAGGCTATGTAAAAGAACTTGGTTAGTAGTAGCAGGACTGGAGAAGTATGTTTGTAATAGTGCCAGTGGCATGTCATGCTGAATGCCTGCTTTTACTTATTTTTTTTCCAGGTAGGTTGAATAGTCCGTGTGACATTTATAGCCATAAACTGTTTGATGGGTAGTTGAATTAAAGCATAGTATAGTTCATCACAACATATGGTATAAGAGAGTTGTGAGGATATTAGATACTAGTATCTGTGCTAGTATGACTGGCTGAAGTTGTGTAAATACTTGTAAATAATTGTAAATTACCCAGTGTTTTATATGCCAGCATGGCTAGATATAATTTTGTAAATAAGTTTTTTTTTATTATTATTATTACTTTGATTTATGTAAGATGTTTGACTTAAACAGTGGTCTTCCGGCTGTTTAATGTGCACTTTTTAAAAAAAAAAAGAATTCTGAATGTAGGTTATGCCAGTCAGCTGACCTAGATATGATGTCATGTTGTGCCAGAGCTGAAAGGAATGGAATATCCACAGCAGCTGTTTTGTTTCCTTTTTAAAGTCTGATATAAGAGAGTAGAATTCTCATAACAGCTTTCTGTGACTTTAAAAAATTCTGCTAAAAAAGCAGGTTCTGAGTCAAAGTTCAGTTGTTGTAGTTGCTCAGTTGCCAGTTGTTGTTTTCCAGATCAGTAGTTATCACTCAGAGTTTTCCAGAGATGTTCAGCAATAATAGTAGACATTGTTATTCCAATCCTTGGAGTAGACAACAGTCTGAAGAGTGGGCATGAATTCTTATCTTGCCTGGCAGAAGTATGAGTATCATCTTGCCTTGCTGAGTTAATTAGATTAGACAGGGACAGTTAATCTTTAGATAGTTAGGGAACTATAGTTAGAGTTTTTCTACAGTCAGTGTGAAATCTATCCTACAGTGTTATTTTTGTAATTCCTGTGTGTATAACTCTATGGTTTATTAGAGTAAGTTATTCTTTGTATACATGTTTTAAATCATTTTATCTATTATTAAATATTTTACTACTTTTTTATTGTGGCTGGTTATTTAGAAAGTACTTTTAGTAACCTGAGAGTGTTTATGCTTGTTGTGATAACACCAGGGCCACTCTAAAAAGCCTTACACGCTACCATTTATATCAGTATATATTTTACCCAGTATAACTGAACACCCGTTTTGAAGGGTATTGTGGTATTTGACTGGTGGCAGCCATTAACTTGTAATATGGGAGAGAGGACATAGCAGGTAAATCTATGCCAGTCTTTCCCAAGGATGTTTGTATGTATGAATATCAAATATTTAAGAGAAAGTGTGTCATATACCTAGAACTGGGACATAATACTCTGCAGTGTCTGGTGTGAAGAATACTTTGGGGACCTAAAGTGAAGCATATAGTCCAGTCCCAGGTTTGGAGACTGTTCTTGGTGTACTCCTAGGGGAAGTTGTCTATTTCTGTCCCTGCTTTCAGTGACTCTCCCTTACCAGAGACAGTGATGAAGATTGAGGCTCCTTAGTTACTGCCCCGGGTTTAAGTGGGATCATCACAAGAGTAGTACATTAAAAAAAATTATTAAGTCATAGTAGAGTATAGTGGTAAATGACTCTGAAATAAATGAAGTTATAAGGTAGTAACTGCAAAGGCATTCCTTCAGTGTTACTTGCTATGGGCTAATTTGCATGCAGCAGTGCACTTCATAAGAGGAACATTTGTGAAGTCATAAACTTTGTATCTTCTACATTTACTTCCAGATAGGTATATATTCCATCACTGAAGAGCATGACATCCAGCTCTTCTATGGCAGAAGTGGAGACATGTTGGTATTGGCAGCAGAGTAAGCTATATTATGTAAACTAGTCCTGATATGGCAGACAACAGAGAGTATTTGGGCAGTTTAGGAGTGCTAGTAGCACTCCTCAAGATAACATTGATGTTGCCAGGAATGCACCATGTAAGCCATTGTGTATGACAATATTTTAGGGTAGAATATTTGAATACTGTGACTTCTGTCTTCAAATACATTGCATAAATAAAAGGGGACAAATGAGCCAGCAGAACTGTAACTGTGTCCAAAGTGATAGATGTTGATATATGCCTGGTTGTCAGTTATATATTTCTTCTAGTATGAATATTTTATTGTTTGCTTTGTTTTTGTGGCATTGTATATGGATATGTATATATCTACACAGCTGTATATATCTTGTATCTGTATATATGTATGTGTATTATTTTGGGTTCCTTGTATTTGGTCTAAATTAATTTGGTCTAAATTTAGAGTTTATTCATTAGGTCTAAGTAAATTTGGACTAAACTCATTTGGTCTAAATGCATTTGCTGCAATTTTGGATGTTCATCATATTGATCACTGCTGAAGTAACTTTAGCTAAATGGGATATATCCTGCCAATGATGTAACAGCTGGTCAGCTTCCAAAGCTTCAGGGAGCCTTCCATATTCCCAGACTGTCAGGCAGGTGCAGCTGAGATGACTGAATATAAGTTTGGGCACCATGCCCTCCAGAACTTTACTGCCACCAAAAAGTACTCTCCTCTGAAGCTTTTAAGTATCGACTATTAGCTTGTGCTATTCCTTTACTGCACAGATGAGGCCCCTTTGGGGAAAAACCTTCCTTTTTACAAATATTGTTTGTGTTTTATCACTTTCCTTTTCAGGAAAGTTATTTTAAAGCTAGGAGTTTGTGTTTTAATGGACTCTCACTAGAATGTATCCTAATTTTAAATGGGAGCACTCTTTTTTTTCTGTCAGTTTAAAGGTTGTGTGAAGTAACTGAAAACCATTTTTTTTTCTTTGGAGAAATTCTGTTTATTTTACTTTTCTGGGGCTGGCAGAGTGTTTTAAAGTGATTTTTACTGTATGTTTTAGTAAAAAAGTGACTTTTAAAGACTTGTATTTTTCACTGATTTTTGCTGCCTGCCTTCCCTGGGAAAGAGTCCTTTTTTGGCTTTATCATGGAACAAACTACTGGTCCCACAATCAGTCCTTCTTCCAGCCACAAAAAAGAAAAATGTTTAGTAAATGGTCTTTGCCAGCAAAGCAGGCTAGCAATTTGCCTCAGCCACAGGTGAGTACTCTGCTATGGCCATTTATTGTACCTCAGACCTCTTATCTTTTACCCCAGATCCCTCTGGTGTAGCATGTACAGCCACTACAGGCCAGGGGTTAGCCACATCCTTTTGCTTTTGGGGTCCCCTCAGTGGGCAAGGGAGAACCACTCTTGTCAGTTCTGGGAGAGGGAACACAGAAGGTTTCTCTATTATGTCAAAATGCTGTGCCCATTCCTGGGGAGCTGTTGCTGCCATTGATAACACTTTAACCCCATTTTTCCTGTCAAGAAGAGACAAAAATTCAAGATTCTGAATCTGAACAGGAAGAAGAATAAACACATTCAGGAGTTTCTCCTCAGATTTCTGATTCAGACTCAGAGAAGAGCTCAGTTTTTGATTCTCGCTCGGGGGGGTCTCTTTCTCTGAGACTATTGCTAGAATGTGTCACTGTTTTCAGTGGGAGAACACTGATGTTTCTTAATGCTCAGAAATACTGTCAGTTGTTGAAGGAATTTCCAGAAACGGCAATCATTCCTCCTGTTCTGTTTGCTTTAGAGGATGTGTGTGTTACTAGCTTCAGTTTTCCTGATAGTCAGCCAAAAGGCAGAGAGGATGTATAAAGTTCCTCAGTCTTTTAAGTTTTCAGACTGTATTCCCAAACGTGATCCAGCAGCTGAAGCTTTAGTTGATCCTATTGCTGTTAAACCCTTAGTTAATTCCAAGCCTACTCTTTCTGATGTTATTGATATGTATGGGAATAAAGTGTATACTTCTGTAACTTTTATTTTTCAGAATTTTGAATTGTCAGGCTCGTAAGTTAAAGTTTGTTCTGATTAATTGTAAAAGTGTGAGGAATGTTTTTCTGCAGTTGTTTCTTGTGAGGAAAAATCTGCTTTAAATTAGTTTCTTCTGCTGCACTGGTCACTGCTCATTGTTTACAGTGTGTGTATTACTCTATTGATACGTCTTCCAAGGCTATGGCCACTGGTACTGTTTTGAGGAAGTTTGCATGGCTGCATTCTCATAATCTCTCAGATTATATTAAAAATGAGAATTTAAATTCCCCTTTGGATAGAGATTTAATTTTGGCCTCTCTGCTGGAGAGAGATAATCAAAAAGAGTGGGTAAGCTGAGCCAGGGAAACTCTAAGATTTTTCAGTCCTACTTTTCCAAATTTTCTAAGGGATTCTTTAACTTCTCATCCAATTTTGACAAAAAAAAGCAGAATAAACAGGTCATCAGACATTTAAGAAATGGCAGTGGGGTTCCAAAAGGAAGCCTCAAACCTCCCAAAACCAGTGACAGTCCAACAAGTCTGAATGATTGTTCAGGAGAGGTTGTGACTCCTTCCCACCCTGACCTCTTTTTCTTCCACAAAGTCTGAATCTCCATTTTCCTGTAAGCAACATATAGTTTCAGTCAAATGGATTATGAAGATAAATCATCAGGTTGCATTTGACAGTGGGACGAAATTCATCCTTTCGGGGGGGGTCATTCCTCATCCTGCAGATCAGACTTTCTTGTTTCCACTAGTTTGTCTTCACATGCCGTCCCAAGGAGTGATAGAAACAGATACTCCTTCTCAGGAGGGGAAGGGTTATTCAAGGATGTTCTTAGTGCCAAAGAAAATAAATGCTTGGAGACCAGTGCTGGATCATTCTTTCCTATGCCTGTTTGTGATAGTGCCCAATGTCAAAATGATGTCACTTCACAACCTGTTAACTCTTCTTCATCTTTCAAGTTTCTTGGTCAACTTAAAGTATACTTGTCATCACATCTCTATTCATCCTGATGTTTCTTAAGGATTTGTGTGTCAGGATCACTTTATCAGTTCACTGCCCTTCCCTTTGAACTTTCCACTACACCAAGAGTGTTCACAATGTGTTTAGCTCCAGTTATAGCTCATGAAGGCTACAGTGTATCCATATTTTTCCACATTTAGACAACTTGCTTATCTTTACAGAGTCTTTTTCAAAGTGTCAGGAATCTCTCTCTTCAGTGAGAGATTTCTTACACAAGCTGAGATTCCAAGAAAACATTCCAAAGTCTTTCTTGACTTTTTCACACATGATTGTCCTGAGATGTCAACTAGACATCTCAGTTCAAAGAGTTTTATTTACTTGTAATGGAAAAAAAAATACTTTTCCAAATTTTCTAAAGGATTCTACTCCTCATCCAGGGATGTCAACTAGACATCTCAGTTCAAAGAGTTTTATTTACTTGCACTGGAAAAAAATACTTTTCCAAAATTTCTAAGGGATTCTGTAACTCTCATCCAGCTTTGACGGAAAGCAGAAGTAACAGTCTCAACAAAACACAGGTAATTAGACATTTAATAAATGGCAACGGGGTTCCAAAAAGAAGCCTCAAACCTCCCAAAGCCAGGGACAGTCCAACAAGTCTAAGTGACAGTTCAAAGGTACATTGTAACCACCTTCCACCCTGGCCCTTTTTTCTCCGAGAAAGTTTTAATCTTACTTTTTCTGTTTGGCAACAGTATCAGACAAATGGGTTCTGTAGATGATTCATCAAGGTTACAGATGGCACGGGGAGAAAATGTATCCTCTCCAGGGTGTCATTTGTCATCCACCAGAACAGAGTGTTTAGTTTCCACCGATTCTTCATCACATACTGTCCCAAGGAGTGATAGAACCAGTTTCTCCTTCCCAGATGGGGAAGGGTTAAAACCTTTATTCATTGGTGGTGTTCTTAGTGCCAAAGAAAAAAAATGCTTGGAGACCAGTTCTGGATAATTCTTTCGTAAACCTGTTTGTGATAGTGCCCAAATTCAAAATTATGCCACTTCACATTACCTTGCACCTTTTTTATTTTTTGTGTTACCTCTTCTTCCTCTCTCAAGTTTCTTGGTAATACTTGGCTTAAAAGACTTATCACATCCCTATTCATCCATACTTCAGACATTTCTTAAGGTTTTGTATCAGTTCTCTGCCTTATCCTTTGGACTGTCCACTATACCATGAATGTTCACCGAGTGTTTAGCTACAGTTATAGCTCATTGCAGGTTACACGGTATCAACATTTTTCCATATTTAGACAACTTGCTTTTCTTTGCAGAATCTTTTTCAAAGTGTCAGGAATCTCTGTTTCTCTTGGATGAGAGATCTCTTGCACTAGCTGGGATTCCAAGAGAGCATTCAAAAGACTTTCCTGACATCTTTACACAAGATTGTGTTCCTGGGATGTCAACTAGACACCTCACTTCTAAGAACTTTTCTTCCACAGGAAAAATAGATTTGTATCTAGAACTATTTCTAAGGTTTTCCACTAAAACTTCTGTCACTGTGAGGAAATACCTCAGGATTTGGTGTCTCTTGGTTTCTATGATTCTCATGATAACCTGGGAAGACTCCACAAGAAAAAGTCTCTTTAGTCCCAGAATCAACACCCTTTTTCATTTCAAATCCCAAATGCTGAAGTTTGTCAGAAGTGAAATCATTTAGTGGATACAACAGATATCCTTAAATCCAGTTCTCTCCTTCTCCCTCCCTGTTCCAGAGTAGTCAGTCACCACAGATGTCTTGGACTCTGCTTGGGAAGCAATTTCAGGAGGGATAAAAGTGCAGCGTGTGTGGGACACCAAGGACGGATGCAAGCAGGTAAATATCAGAGAGATACTTGCCCTGATCAAGGTGCTCAACTCTCTGAATCATCTTTGGATGCTGGTACCTCTTCAAGTTGTTACAGACAGTACCACAGTCTTTTGGTACATTAACAAGTAGGGGAGACCAAGTCGTGTACACCCTTAGCAGACTAACCATGTTAGCTTGGGATATAGCTTCACAACACAGTCTCACTCTACAGGCATCCTGCATTTTTTCAGAGCAAAATTACATGGCAGACAAGCTGAGGAGGGCCATTGTAGACCCTCACAAATGGAAACTAGATTAGGGGGCCTTCCAAGATTAGAGCTGTCTGTCGAGATTTCCTTAAGTAAACTTCTTTGCCTCTTCTCTGAACAATCAACTGGCAAGATTTTGTTCCTGGACTCCATGCAAGAAGTCCTGAATGACAGATGCCTTCTCTTTTCCTTTGACAGGAATGTTCCTTTATGATTTTCCACCCTTTATGCTAACATCCAGGATACTTTTGGAGATTCAGAAGGAATCCACCAAGATCATTGTGCTGACTACATTCTGGCTCAGGCAACCATGGTTCTCCCTTCTTTTGGAAATGGCCAGGAGTAAAACCATAGTCTTCCTCAAAGACTGGATCTATTCACAAAAGAATTGGTGTGTTTTATACACCCTGACATCAGTTAATTTCATTTAACTGCCTAGATATAGGGGCCTAATTCCTTTTAGGCGTCAGTTACTGAGGATGTGCAGCAGGTACTAATGGAGGCAAGAAAGCCTGCTGCTAGAAAATCATGTATTAGCAAATGGAAAAGGTTTTCTTTTTGGTGCCAACAACATAACCAGCACCATTTAATGGTTAGTTGTTCTCTGGTTTTGCAGTATTTGTGTGAGTTACTGTCGTATTGCCTTTCTTATTCCTCTGTAAAGGTTCATTTGTTAGCCATTTCAGAATGACTGCCCATAGATCCTCCTCTTTCAGTGGAGTCTTATGCCAAAATGTTTTTGAAAGGAGTTTTGCACAAGAGACCTCCAAGTAAACTGGTGGCCCCTCTTTGCAATCTTAATTTTGTTTTAAAGAATCTAACACTTGGTCGATTTAAACTAGCTGACCTGGCTAACTTGAGGTTCTTAACATTGAAAACAGCTTCTCTGATTGCTCTGACCTCGGCAAGAAGAGTATCTCAGTTCCAAGCTCTTACTGTGAGTCAACCCTTTCTCGTTTTCCACAGGGACAGTTTTTTCAGTTTTTGTTTGTTTTTTTTTTTTTTTGAGAACTATTCTTTCTTTTATGTTTAAAGTGGTATCCAAGTTTAAGCAGAACTATCTGTCTCCTCTTTTTCTTTCCAAAACCTAAAAATGAGGGAGAAAGGATGCTCCATACCTTGGATGTCCACAGACAACTCAGATAATATCTTAACAGAACTAAATCTTTCAGATCTTTGGATCAATTGTTCATTTATTGAGAAGGAAAGAAAAAAGGGGCAGCCTGTATCAGAACAGGTTATTTCCAAATGGTCAGGCTTTGCTAGGACTATTAGGGCTCCTGGACTTTTCTACTTCAAACTCCAGAATTTTGTAAGCCAGGATAATCTACCCATATAGCTAAGGCTACTGCACCAGTGGGCAATATGATGAGCATAGTATAGTTGTGTAAATAAACTTACCATAGCAGTAGATGTTTGAATGATCACTGCTGCATTAGCTACACCCTCCCTCATCCTTCTGTTTGGTGTTTTTTTTTTTTTTTTTTATGCTAGGGTGTGAAGATCTATTTTTTGTTTTTCCTAGCATTGTCCTTTCAGGGCTCAGCTTCCCTCTCTCTGTTAGCAAGAA
>NC_056739.1:905731032-905741032 GCF_019279795.1 Protopterus annectens
ATACAGTGCTGTCCACCACATGACGACTTGTGCAGCCCCTTTCAGCATATAGTTTGTCTTAAGAAGTCCCTAATTTCTAGCTGCATAAGCAGATACAGTCCACAGGGTAAGTTGCACATGTTAGCTCTGACTGGACTGCCTTATTCATCACTTCCAGATCTTCCTTCAGATGATTCTTAAGGTGAGACTTTGACCTCCTGATAACCTTATCTAGCTAATACATGTTAGTTCCTGACGAAAGCTGTTTAAGAATGTTGTCACACTCCACACTGTGGTACATTTAGAGGATTTTTATGCCTTTTCTGTATTCAACATGCACTTTTAAAGACATATTACACATTGCCAAAGTCAACATGTTTCTCTCTCTTTCTCTCTGTGTATATACTGATATTCATGTGCATGGTTTTATTTGTGCAACACGCACGCGCATGAGTGTACATGCACACACACACACACACACACCGGGGTGGTTGCAATTTAAAGCCTTGGTGTACAAGTCAAAAATTTGTGGCTGTATGCACCCTTGTAACTTGTCACTCTTAATAACACCATGACTGTATGGCACTGTCTGGATATTTCTGAGTAAAGAACTTAGTTAATCCTATTGAATATTAAACATCATTATTCCCTTCCAAGAGTTGAAGTATACATTTTGCAATTTGGGTTTGCACTGGATGAAGCCTAAACAATCTCCCAGTTCAGATACTAACAGTGATTTGAAGTGTATACTATGTATGAGTAATGAAGTGCCCACCTTCTGTCAAGGCTCAAGAACTTAGTATACATCAAGCACCAAACCATTGGTGGTACACAGTTGAACACCACCCTAAATGGTGCATGGATTAATTTCAACTACTGCAGAGTATATTGTCCTTCAGGTGAGATGTTAAACCGAGGTCCCATCTGCCTGAGTTGGTGTTAGTGTGGTTAGATGTAAAATATCCCATGGCACCTATCAAAAAGAGTAGGGGGATTCCATGGCCATATTTCCAGTAGTAGTATAAATAGCACTTCAGTAGCCTAGTGTGACTAACCTAATCAACAATGGAAAAATAAATAATGTAAATGAATATTACCTAAATGAGGTTAATAGGTGTAGCCAAATACCAGAGTGCTTAAAGGCTTGAAGTGGTTCAAGTTGAGTACCATAAAAAGAGTAGATTGCCAAAACAATCAAAATTGCAGACTCAGCAAAACACTAAAGATCATAATTTTAGTGTTGCCTTTGTTAATACATATTATACCTTGCAGAGATATCACCTCCAAGGAGCTTGAGTTCAGAGGCAGTAGAGCTGGAAGTTGTAGGAATACAATGCCATGAGTATAAAGAGGTGCAGTAATACCCAAAACATTATAGGTTTTATTATTAAATAGTAAGGCAAGAAAAGGTAGGGCCCAATGACTGAGTGCTGTAGAATACCATAGTAGAAAGAAGTATTTAATTATTTTGAAGCCTGACCCACTTAGGTATCTCTAAAGTCACATCATTAGGCTGCCACCAAAATTAAGATGTTATGTAGTCCTATCTCGCCTACATTCTTACCCGTGGGTTTGGAGCCGAATATTGGCTCCGACTCGGTCGATTATACTAGCTCGAAGTCTTTCATTGGCTGGGCTAAGCAGGTATCCCATAGTGCACTGCTCCATATCCCCAGATCTCATTTGCCGCTCGGGTAGCTCAGACGTGGTCTCGCTTGGCTGTGGCTAAGTACCCTCTTTTTCTTGTGTAAGAAAAGTTTTGATTCATATCAAAAGCTATTTTCATAGCTATTTGTCTAGAGTTGTCTCAAATTGTCTAAGTTTGTCTAGTTTAGAATGGTGGTTGTGTGATTGTTGTGTGGTATCCCTCTTACTGTTCCCTCAGGCTAGGCCTGTTTCAGTTAGAGGGCCTAGTTCTCCTCTGTTGCCTTCTGTGTGAGTTAGGTCCAAACCATTTAGATTAGAGGTTTCGGCTACCCTTCTTTGTGGTTTGCTATCCCTTGCTTGAGTGTGTGCTAGTTTTGGTGTGTTTGATCAGTGTTTAGTGTTGGTTACTGCTAGAGTCGTTCCCGCTTTTTAGAGTGAATGCCTGTGTTTGTTAAAGACTTGGTTTTGCGTTGTTAGCGCAGTAGTTAATATGTCTAAGGATACCAAGGAGCACAAACCTTGCGGTTTTAAAAAGTGCTCGAAATGTGGCTACAAAATGTCCATTACTGATGGGCATTCTATTTGTGTCTACTGCTTAGGAGCCATTCATCTGCAGGAATCCTGCAGTTTTTGTCATGCATTTAGCCCAAGAGTTCTCCCAGAGAGAAAGAATAGGCTAATCTTAAAGGGACTTCTAAAACCCTCTTTTGAAGAGGATATGGATTCGACTTCCAGTGGTGAGTCAAAATCTGGCAAGTCAAAGAAGAGATCTCTGGCTGCAGCAGCTTCATTGTAGCCCCCGGAAAAAATATCTAAAACTGCATCGACCTCCTCGGCTCCACTGTCCTCGGGGCTGCAGGAAGGATCGGTATTGAAGGAACCAGCGTCGGCTCCAATTGCATTGGAACCTTCTAGGAGCCGATCGTCCAGTCTCAGACTAGCTTCTCCTGAGAGGACATCGCATTCCCCATCCCTGTCCTCCAAATCCTCCAGGACCCTTTCAGATGTGGATGTTGATAGGGTGGTTCAGAGGCTCCTCCAGTCACCGGTCTTGGAAAAATTGTTTTCGGCTCTGACCCAGTTGGCTCCGGAACCCGTCCTGACCCCGTCTTCAATCATTCCTCCTCCGAGCGCATCTTTGTCTTTGGAGCCGGAGTGTTTGCGTGATGTCTCTAGGCCGATTCAGCTCCATCGGTGCCAGCATCGGCTCCGACCCCGTTGGCTCCATCCTCGGGGTTCAGGACTCGGGATTCTTCGGTCGGTCCTGAGGGGGACATCTCGGCGCTTATTTCGGTTCCAAGCCTCCCTCTTGGTGCATCGGCTCGGGGAACTCCGACCCCCGTCATGGCCTCAGAGACTGGTCGCTCCTCTGATTCGGGGGGGCCGGCCTTCGAGGCTATGCGGACCGCGCTGGCCAGATCGTCAGCTACATCAGACAGGTCAGTCGCTCTGTCCCCCACCACTCCGGTGAGAGCTTCTGATCACCACCCATCCATGGACAGCAGGGCACCAGGGCCTAGGGATACCCCCATGAGTGGTCCCCAAATTTCTGAGGGTCCCTCAGAGTTCGTGCCTGAGGAGCCCCCCAGAAAGAAAACGTGCAAGAGGAAGCACATAGACTCCCAAGATGAGTCCCTAACCTCTGATACTGACCTCAAGGAATCGGAGGGGTCCCCCAAGTCATCCTCTGATGATGTTTCCTTCTCCGATATCCTGGAGATACTGAAACAAAGAGGTGACTGGCCTTCCAAAGCCCCTTCCGATGAGGAGTCAGTATTCCTTAAGGCTTTTGGTGCTCAACCCTCCGCCTCCTGGGTGTCTCCACCCTTCGACGAACTCCTTGACCTCATTTGTCAAAGAGTGTGGGAGAACCCCAATTCTGTGGAGCCCGTGCCCAGGCATCCCAGTAAGTTTCTTTCCGCCCCCCAGGGCAAAGAGTTTCTATCTAAAGGAGTCCCTGTAGATGCCATGGTGGTGGCGGCAGCCACCCAGAAGGAAGTAGCAAAGTCTTCTTCATCCGTCCATCCTCCTAACAAGGAGTCTAGGACCATGGATCGGTACGGGAAGCGTACCCTCTCATCAACAACCTTCACATTACGGTCGCTGAATTACCTGTCTCACTTCACTCGACTCCAGAGAGATCTCCTCAAAGAGTTAGGAGATACTCTTGCAGGTAACGTACCTGAGGCGTTGGCTGAGACGGTTAACGCCCAGGTCTCTACCCTCAACTCCATTGTTAACTCATCCATGCGGCTCATTTCATATGCAGCCAAGAGAGCAAGTAGGGCAGCAAGCTCAGGGATTACCCTTAGAAGGCAAGCCTGGCTGTGCCTCTGTCACTTTGTGGAGGCCTTCAAGTCTTCCTTCACTGACGCCCCCTTTGATGGTTCCTCCTTGTTTGGGACCAAAGTGAAAGACACCCTCACCAGGTGCGAGCAAGAAGGAAAGACCCTGTCTGCTGTAGGGGTCCATTTTTCCCTTCCTTCTAGGCCTTATCCCAAGGCCCAGCGGGGGGGGGGGTGTGGTTCAAGAAATCACAGAGGTTTTTCCCTGCCGCACAAGGTGAACCCCCCTCCAGAGGCAGGGGAGGGGGGGGGTATTCAGGGAGACATTGCCCCAGAGGCAGAGGGGGCCGCTGCAATTCGGGAGACCACAAATCCTTTCGTGGCTCTCCATACTCTTGTTCCTGAGAGTGTGCCTGACTGCGCTTATCTGGAGCCAGTCGGGGGTCGAATTTCCTTATATCCGGAAGCCTAGCAAAGCATTACCCAGGACAGATGGGTATTACGGATAATTTCCGGAGGTTATCTTATTCCGTTCTCATCAGAACCCCCGCCAGTCAGAAGAATCCCAGACGTACCACCCAGTCAAAGGGATCAAGCAGCCTCAGAGGTCTCACTGCTGCTAGAAAAAGGAGCCATCCAGCATGCCCCCTCAGACCAAATCGGATTAGGGACTTACTCAAAATTCTTTTTGGTGCTGAAAAGAACAGGGGACCTTAGACCCATACTAGATCTCAGCCAATTAAACAATTACATACACAAGTCCAAGTTCTGTATGGTCACACTACAATCGATTCTCCCATTGTTGGGAGAGGAGGTATGGATGTGCTCCATCAACCTCAAGGATGCTTACTACCATGTGAAGATGGACAGAGCATCCAGGAGTCACCTACGCTTCTGGCTGGGAGCCAGTCATTTCCAGTTTCGAGCCCTGCCCTTTGGTCTCACTATAGCCCCCAGGGTGTTCACCAAATGTATGGTGGTGGTGACTGCTCACTTGAGACATCAGGGATTCCAGGTGTTTCCGTATCTGGACGACTGGCTCCTTACCGCTCCCACCAGGCATCAACTTGTTCAAACCAGGGACGATACCATCAATCTATGTCACCAGTTGGGTATAACAATAAATTCGGAAAAATCTGCCTTATTGCCCTTACAGCGTATCACCTTTATAGGAGCAGAATTAGACACCATTCGAATGCGAGCATTTTTACCGCAGAAAAGGATCAGAGTATTGCAACAACAGATAAATGTGTTGATGCCCCTGAGACAAGCAAAGGCAAGATGGGTTCTCCAGCTCCTAGGGACCATGGCAGCAACAATCATGTTGGTCCCCCTAGCGAGATTACAAATGAGAATTCTCCAATGGCTCCTCTTTGTTCAATGGTCGTTCCAAAGACTCCCACTGTCTGATCCCATCTTACTCACGGACAGATGCAAGCAGGACCTCAGTTGGTGGCTGTGCACCAACAATTTGGAAGGGGGAAAGCCCTTCGTTCCACCCATCCTGGTTGCCACGGTGACCACGGACGCTTCTCAGATGGGGTGGGGGGGGCATTATCTTGACAGGACAGTCCAAGGCACGTGGCAAGAACACGAGGTACATCTGCATATAAACGTCCTAGAGATGAGAGCAGTGCTTCTTGCGTTGCAGGCACTTCAGAATGTTCTTCCTCTAGGGACGATTGTGATACACTCAGACAACATGTCAGTAGTGTGATATCTAAACAAGCAAGGGAGATCCAGGTCTTGCTGTCTGTGCAGAGAGGCCATACAAGTGTGGCATTGGGCAGTAACTTCCCAATGGTTTCTGGTGGCAACGCACATTCCAGGGAAGTCCAACGTGATTGCGGACAGACTAAGCTGAGCTATTCTGATGCCTTACGAGTGGTCCCTGAATCGCCTGGTTGCAGAGCGAATCTTCAGCAGATGGGGTCAGCCTTGCTGCAACCTTTTTGCCAGTCCCCTCAATGCGAAATGCAGTAACTACTTCACGCTGATCCTCCCACAGGGGGAGTCACTCAGGGACGCTCTGGTTCATGATTGGCCCTCCGGTCTGCTTTATGCTTTCCCTCCATTTCCCTTGCTGTCAAAGGTGATTCAGAAGGCGCAATTCTTGGGAAGCAGAATGATTCTGATTGCTCCACACTGCCTCACCAAGTTTGGTTCTCCTTTCTTCAGCAATTCACTATGGACACTCCTTGGACTCTGGACCCTCAACCAGATTTACTGACACACATGTCGGGACAGTTCCACCCCTCCCTGATGACCCTCCGGTTGACAGCCTGGCTACTCCACTTCCATCGTTAGTCAGACTTCATAATTTTTCACCGGAAGTGGTTCATATGTTATCGTCCTCTTATAAACCATCCACTAGGAAAATTTATTCTAGTAAATGGAAAAGGTTTTCTATCTGGGCACATACCAGAGGCATTGATACTTACACAGCTCCAATAGCTTCAGTTCTGGAGTTTTTGTCAATGCTTTTCCATCAGGGTTCCGCATCAGCGGCGATCTCTAATTTCCACGTGGCGAATGAGCCTAGTCTCATGGCGCATAGACTATGCAAGGCGTTCCTGAAAGGTACTCTATTGTTCCGACCACCGGTGTCCGAACCTATCATGCCCTGGGATCTCAATTTTATTCTACAAGCCCTTACTTTTACCACCTTTTGAGCCTGCAGCTACCTGCGAATTGAAATTCTTGACTTGGAAAACAGCACAGCAATCACTTCAGCAAGGAGAGTTTCAGAAATTCAAGCCCTATCTATCAAACCTCCATATTTAATCTTCCATAAAGACAGGGTCTCTCTCAGACCAAACCCCTCGTTCCTTCCTAAAGTGGCTTCCGTGTCTAACCTAAATCAGTCCACTTTTCCAACAAGGCAGAATTTAGATTTCACCAGTTGGATGTACATAGACTATTACGCTTCTATCTACACCGAACAAAAGATATCTGGAAGTCGGACCAACTTTTTGTTTCTTTTTCCGAAAACCGAATGGATTCCCCGGTATCCAGGGTCACACTGTCTAGATGGATATCTAGCTGCATCTCTTTCATCTATCAAGCAGGAGGTAAAGATCTGCCATTTCCGGTCAAGGCTCTAATGGGGCTGTTTCTACATCCACAGCCTATCAAGCCAGATTGTCAATGGATGATATATGTGCTGCAGCTACTTGGGCTTCTCCTCACACATTTGTTTCTCATTACAAATTGGACGTGGTCTCCAGGGGCACATCTTCCTTTGGCTCCACAGTTCTCAGGAGTATTTTCCCATGAGCTACCCAGGATGTAGGTGCTAGGGACGCTGTCCCACGGGGAAGAATGTAGGTGAGATAGGACTACATAACATCAAGAACTTATGTACTCACCATAACGTTCGATGTATGTAGTCCATCTCGCCTCACATTCTTACTTACCCTCCCACCTTCCCCCTGCCTGGAGGATTTGGAGGTTAGGTTGTCATCTGCAGAGTTCCCTTGTTTAGCTTATTCTTACCTGGATGTGATGTGTGCATGGATTACAAATGAGTTTCGCAGCAAACTAGATCTGGGGATATGGAGCAGTGCACCATGGGATACCTGCTTAGCCCAGCCAATAAAAGACTTCGAGCTAGTATAATCGGCTGAGTCAGAGCTGATATTCGGCTCAGAACCCACGGGTAAGAATGTGAGGCGAGATGGACTACATACATCGAACGTTATGGTGAGTACATAACTTCTTGTTCTGTAAACCTGTCCAGAAGTTGGAATTAAGTCACGTAGTTAGATGTCTTGACCACATCTTGATCACATCCAGAAATATGGCAACTTTGTTTAGATCTGCCTCCCTATGCATATATATATATATATATATATATATATATATATATATATATATATATATGGGTTCCCTTCATATAAACGAAATCCCACTTACCTAACAAGCCAGGAACATAAAGTCCACAACACTGACCGCTTGGAAAACCAACGTGTAACTAAAGGTAAGTAACTGCTTGGCCAGCATATTGACTTTTGCCCCTGACATCCATGATAGTGCGATTTCAGAGTTAGTGTATTTAGTTGGGGGGGCAGCCCTTCACATAGGGGGCATGGGGGCAAACTCCCTCCCATGTGGGTGTTTTTTTCTTTGCTTCCATTTCAGTTTGTCAGCTTGGCCATCAGGTTACTTACCTTTAGTTAAACTTTGGTGTTCTGAGCAGTCAGTGTGTGGACTTTCGGTGTTCTCCGTTTGATGTTATGAAAGTTGGGTAAGTGGTATTTCGTTTATATGAAGTACACCCATATATCATCATCATCGTTATCATCAGCCCCCTTTTTCCCATTTTTCTACATGGGGTCGGGGTATTGCGTTAACTATCGCCAACTCTTGATTCAGTGCCACACTCCTGTCTTCTTCAACACTCATGCCTGATTGTCGCAGATCTTCTTTCACACAATCCATCCACCTTTTTGCTGGACGTCCTCACTTCCTTTTACCTTCTTCCAGTCTGTCCCAAGTCTTCCTCATCAGATTGTCTTTCTGCTTTTCTACACATGTGCCCAAACCACCATAATCTTAGCCTTGTTCTGTTCTAACTGGTTCCCCACCTATAATCTGTTCTCTTTGATCTTTTCTGCAATTGGAGCTACTTTGACTTCTGCTCTTATGTCCTCATTTCCTCGTCTGTTCCACAGTGTACATCCTACCACCTTTCTCAGGCACTTCATTCCCATCACTTCTAGCTTCTTCAACTGTTCTGCCTTTACTGCCCAGGTTTCTGTACCATACAGTAGTACTGGTCGCACCAATGTCTTGTACACCTTAATTTTTCAGTTTCTTTGGCATTCTTCTGTCATAGAGTACACCTGATACTCTATGCCAGTTGGTTGCAGCCCCTCTGATTCTAGCTTTGACCTCTTCATTCAGACTACCCTTCTCCTCAACTACCCTTCCCAGATACTTGAAGCTGTTTACCTGTTCCACTGTCTTCCCATCTATCTCTATTCTCAGCTTCTTCTGATTTCCCCAATCTGCTGCCATTACCACTGTCTTATCTGTGCTTACTTTCATCCCATGTGACTTCAGATTTGCATTCCATTCTCCTATCCTTTGCTGAAGTTCTAGCTCAGAGTCTGCCTGTACTGCCACATCGTCTGCATACAGCAGCTTTGTTGCTCTGACCCCTCCAACCTGTTTGCTGATGTAGTCCATTACCAGTATGAACAGCAGTGGGCTCAGAGGTGAACCCTGGTGTACACCCACTCCCACTGGGAACCCATTAGTGAGGCCGAACACTGTTCGTACTTGAGTCACTGGGTCCTTGTACATAGCCTGTACTAATTCTACCAATGTTTCTGGGACTTCAAACCACTGCAGTACTGCCCAGATCAGCTTTCTTGGGTCCTTGTCATATGCTTTCTCCAAGTCTAGGAAAGCCCAGTTTGACTGTCTCCTCTTCTCTAGTTTCTTCTCAAGTATCTGTCTCAGTGCAAACATCAGGTCAATTGTGCTGCATCCTGATCTGAATCCGAACTGTTCATCTCCCATCTTACATTCTACTATTCTGCATATATTGGAGATGTTGAATTAGCACTTCTGGTGTTGTGCTGTGGCTATGGATTCAGGTAAGTGTTTATGTTTTAAGGGTTTTGGGTAGGGGCTGTAGTGTGTGTTGGTGTGTTTTGTTACTATGATGTGTGTGTGAAAGGGGAATGCAGCTTGTGTGGTGGTGTTTTGTGTGTTTGTGTATATAGTGCGACCTTGGAGTTAGTATATTTAAGCAGGGGGGCTGCTTTTATGTAGGACAGAGTGTGTGTTTGTGTGTGGGGAGGAGGGTGTGTGTATGTGTATAGCAGAAGCACTAGTTCAACATCTCCGATATGCGACATTTTGAATTTTGCGCTTCTGGGTTTTCGTGCCTTTCAGGTTTCCACTTTATGGGCTCGAGATTCTGAAATTCAATATTTCAGGATTTCGAGCTTCTAAAGTGAATCCATATATATATAACAGTTGAAGAAGCTAGAGGTGATGGAAATTAAGTGCCTGAGAAAGGTGGTAGGATGCACACTGCGGGACAGCAGAAGAAATGAGGACATAAGAGCAGAAGACAA